>NC_133617.1:670643070-670935570 GCF_048593235.1 Sminthopsis crassicaudata
ACCAGGAGATCATTGTACACTTCAACAACAATACTGTATCAGGATGTATTCTGATGGATGTGGCTCTCTTCGACAGTGAGATGAACCAAATCAATTCCATTTGTTCAATAATGAAGAAAACCAGCTACACCCAGTGAGAGAACTGTGGGAAATGAGTATAGACACAACATAACATTTCTACTCCCTCTGTTTTTGTCCTCTTACAGTTTTGTTTTCCTTCTCAGGTTATTTTTACCTTATTTCTAAGTATGATTTTTCTTGTGCAGCAAAATAACTATGGATATGTATACACATAAAGTATTTAACATATACTTTAACATATTTAACATGTGTTGCTCTACCTGCCATTTGGGGGAGGGGATAAGGGGAAGGAGGGGAAAAGTTGGAACAGAAGGTTTTGCAAGGGTCAATGCTAAAAAATTACCCATGCATATATCTTATAAATAAAAAGCTATCATAAAATTTTTTAAAAGAAAAAGACAAAAGTCATTTGAAATAAAATCTGTTGAATAAGCCAAGTTATCTACATGGAAAAAAAGAAATTAAATTAATTAAGGACTTGACCAAGGAATTCTTTCATAAAGAATTCATTGAGGAATGACTGGTGCTCCTGGGTCCCATCCTTTGTTTCTGTGGACCACTATTGTTAATAGAAAGCTGATGAGGACATATCAGAAGATATTCCCAATATATTTGAGTCTATCTCAGTAAGTTTCTGCTTCACAGAGAAATCATTTTAGATCAATATCCCTGCCTCCCATTAATTTTTTTCTCATTTTACCACCACCTTCTTTCTCTAATCGTTACTTACATGTTCAAATCTGTTTCAAAAGTTTAAGGGAAGAGAGATGAGAAATTATGAAGTCACAGAATGTCAGAATTTTAAGGGATCACTCATTTTTAAAAATCCCTTTCTTTCAAATAAAAATCCACTATCTCTGCCTCCCACTTTTCTATCCTTCAATTGAGGAAGAAAGAAAAACAAAACCCCTACTATGTATAATCAAGCAAAACAAATTCCTGCATTGGTCATTTCCAAAAAATATCTGTCATACTCTACACATTGAGTACATCAGCTCTCTCTCTGGAGTTGGATAGCTTGTGTCATCATCATGACTCCTCTGGAATCACAGTAATAATGTTGATAAGAGTTTGTACATCTTTCAAAGTTGTTTATCCTTACCATATTGTTATTTTATAAACTGTTTTCCTGGTTCTATTAACTTCACTCTGCATCAGTTCATATAAATCATCTTAGATTTTTCTGACACTTTCCCCTTCATCATTTCTATAGCACAATAGTATTCCATTACATTTGGATACTATAACTTGTTCGATTATTTTTCTTTGATGGACACCTTTAGTTTTCAATTCTTTGCCACCACAAATAGATCTGGGTCATTTTCCTCTTTTTTGGATACTCTTGGGGCATAAAACTAGTAGTCATATTGCTGGGTTAAATAATATATGTGCTATATTGTATTTAATTTATATTCTAACATATTTAACATGTATTGGTCAACCTGCCATCTGGGCAGAGGGAAGGAGGGGAAAAATTGGAACAAAAGGTTTGGCAATTGTCAATGCTGTAAAATTATCCACGCATATATCTGGTAAATAAAAAGCTATTATAAAAAAAGAATATATGTGCACAGTTTAATAGCATTTTAGGCATTGTTCCAAATTGCTTTCCAGATTGGCCAGACCAGTTCACAGCTCCATCTATGATGCAATAATATATATTTGCCCCTTTCACCTCTCCAGAATTAGGCATGCAGTACCCCTGCAATCTAGAAAATTCACATAAAATTTTCTGGTCCTCTCTTCATACCAAAACAGTCTGAATTTTTTATTTTTCTTTTATGAGGTGTTTATAGTGCCTTATTGCAAAATTTGGGTTAAGTATTTGGTCAGAGGCTCTGTTTTGTCTGCTGGATTTCATGTGTTGTCTGCACCTTCTGCAAAACTCCCCCAGAATTCCCATTTAATTTTTTATGCCTATTTGCAATATATGGAAACATGCATGGGGAAAGTCGTGATGTGGAAGGGATAACTGTACCTGTTTTCCCAAAGCTCCTCCAGCATTTGCCATTTTCCTTTTTTGCCAACTTTGTCAATCTGATGGGTGTGAAGTTGAGCCTCAGAGATGTTTTTGTTTGCAGTTCCTTAATTATTTGTGATTTCGTGGTCCCTTGTTTTCCAGAGAGTAAAATGATCCAATAAGGCACAGGAACTTGCACTGGATTATTTACAAAGCGGATCTGAAGGCAAAGGACCTAGATTTGGGCTCCTGTTTTGCTGCTCACTAGCTGCGTGTCCATTGGAAAGTCACTTAATATTTCTGCTCCTCATATCCTCACTATCTTCCCTCTCCCTCAGCCCATTCCCCCCAGCATTCAATCTATTTGGTTAATTCTATCTCCACAGCCTCTTTCACATTCATCCACTTCTCTCTTCTAAAACGGACAACATCTTTATTTAAGTTCTCTTTACCTCTCGCTCCAAATACCTCCTAATTGGACTTCTGGCTTCCAGTTTCTCCCCCTCCCATGGAAAGCCCTTCCAAGTTTGACACCAATTATTTTCCCAAGCTTATTGCCTATTACTCTGCTTGTATATTTCAGCTAAAGTGGTTTGCTAATAAATAGACCTGAAACTGACAGTTCCCTGAAATTGACACCATATTCTGCTTCTGCATGTTTATACAGACCATTCCTCATCCCTGAGACCCATCCCCTTCTGGATGCTGATTCTCAAAATTGCTAGTTTCTCTCAAACCTTTGCCAATTTCTAGGGGAAAGAGCCTTTCTTAATTTCCCTGGCTATTAATTAATACCTTCTCCTTCCTCCTCAAATTACATCTATAATACTTGTAGAAATATTGTGTCCAAGAAGAGTGTAAACCTTTTCAGGACACAGATGGTACTCTCTCTTGCCTTTATATGCCCTGTGCCTAGCACGGTGCTCTGCATATAGCAGGTATGTAAAAAACGCTTGTTGAATTATAAAAGGAGATCCTGTCTTTTATTTTAGGCTCCTATAAACCCGAGGCTCCTGCCTCCCAGTCTGAGGCTTCCTATAAACATTCCCCACATTCTGAATGAAGGGTCCCCAGCCCGACCTGCCTCTGCCCAGTGTCCTGCCCATACATCAGGGGAACTGGGGCAGTTCTAGCGTGAATTCTTCTGGGCTCCTGGAAGCAAACCTCAACTTCAGCCTGGGGCTCTGGAGCCCCCAGCTGCTCCCGGAGGAGCTGGTTTACTGAGTGCAGGGGATATTTTTAGTTCAGCTCAGGAGGAAGAGCTGACAGTGTCCCAAGTCAACTTCTTCATGGTTCCAGCCCTGTGTCCTTCACACACTCTAAAGTCTACCCTTCGTAGAAAGATGAGTACCCAAAGATGCTCCTGATTTACAAAAGGACAAACTGACCCCCAGATAGGAAAGAAGTAGAGCAAATCATGTCCTTAAGGTGGGTCCCTTATCTGTGAAGGATCAAATTGGTATAATAATTTCTATCATGTTTTAAGGTAATTTATGAGGTACTTTTCCCTACCTCAAGCTCGAGTCATATTACTAATCCCATTTTACAGGTGAGGAAACTGAGGTTCATTGAGGTTAAGTGATATGTCCATGGCCATGCACTTAGCTAAATGCTAGAACTGGGGGTAGAATCATATTTCCAGACTTCCCAAAGGCAGCTCTTGTATTAAATCAGAGTTTTATGATCCCATCAGAAATAGGTAGTAGCTACATCACTGGGTCTGGAATCAGGAAACCTGAATTCAAATCTGGCCTCAGGTATTTAACTAAGTGTGTGACCTTGGATAAATCTACCTTAGTTGTCTCAGCTATAATATGAAAATAATAACAGCATCTAGATCCCAAACTGGTCTTGAGGATTAAATAATATTTGTAAAGCATTTATCATAATGCTTGGAACATAGTAGGTCCCTCATAAATGCTTGTTTCCTCCCTTCTTTCCTTCCTGTTAGCAGGTGAGGAGGGGAGTATGGGCAGCCCGGTTGAACTTCAGGTTGGATGTTGGGGAGAGAAGGTGGAGAAGCAGAGTACACAGATGATGGGGAGTCTGCAATGCTAGGCAGAAGTGTTACATATGGGGGACTCAATTGCTGATAGAATGTTGGAGTCAGACATTGATTATATGATCCTAGGTAAATCATTTAACTCTGCTTC
Organism: Sminthopsis crassicaudata; assembly: GCF_048593235.1. NCBI lineage: Eukaryota > Metazoa > Chordata > Mammalia > Dasyuromorphia > Dasyuridae > Sminthopsis > Sminthopsis crassicaudata. Next base: position 670,647,265 of record NC_133617.1, read on the forward strand.
CCTCTGTTTCTCATTTGTAAGACGAACTGGAGAAAGAAATGGAAAAAATCATTCCAGTATTTTTGCCAAGAAAACCCCAAATGAGGTCACAAAGAGTAGGATGTGACTGAAACAATTGAACAACAAAGATTGAGCATCAGGAGCTCAGTCTCATGTTCCCCTTCCCCACCTGGGCTGATAGTGAGGTCCTGTGATGAACTATGAGTATCCAGGCAGAAGGACACGACCAGATGGGACAGACTGGCCCCAGGGATCCCTGTCCCTAAGCACAGTTCCCTTCCTAGTTCTCAGCATGGTTCCCCATTAATTGAATAGCTTGTCATCTCCACTTGACTGACAGGCAAATTCATTTAGCTAACAATGGCACTCCATGACAGCCCCTCAATTCCCCTTCTGCTTTTCCCCTCTACTCTCAATACCCATGGGACTCTGGCTCCCAGCTCCAGCTGAGTCCCAGAGCTCAGCCTGAGGCATTTGTGTGAGTATTAGGGAGGGGGAAGGAGAGGTTTAGGAAACCCAAAAGTGGAGGAAAGAATTTTTATGGGCTCAAAAGATTTAAAACTAGAAGAATGCTTAGAACATAGAATTTCAGAGCAGGAAGGATTCTTAGAACATAGACTATTAGAACTGAAAAGTTCATTAGAAAATATTCTAACCTACTCATACTATAGACAAGGAAATTGCAATTCCAAAAAAGGAATGTGTTTCTTTTGATGTCAAATGCCTACCTTGTTTTGGTACAGAGTCAAATCCAGACTATTAAAACATCCAATTGCAAGTCTTTTATACAATATCTATCTCCCAATCCAATCCCATCTCACGGAAAATCCAAAGGCCCTGAAAAACTCGGATCCTTAACTGAAGGTCAAAAGTTAAATGATTTTTCCATGATCACATAGTAACTATGTTACAAGGAAAAGTTTGACTTTCTATCTTTCCTGACTCTAATCCCCATCATCTTTTTTGCCTTTCATACTTCTGTTGTTTCTCAATACTCACATTAAATGATTGGTGGTCATAGGACACATAGGCAGATAAAAAGTGAAGAATTTTGTCAGTACTCCATCTCTATGTATGTTTATAAGTGGCAGCTTAAAAAAGTATATTTCTCAGCCTTGACTCTATTCCAAATAAGATCTAATTGGATAATGATTTTGGGTGACAGATTTAGTAAAGAAACTATATGTGTCTTATGGTCAGTTCTAGTGGAGTTGATTTCACATGAAATGTTCTAAATGTAAAATAGCTTTTACTCTTGGTTTATTAACATAGATATGTTATAATAAAAATAGATGTTATAATAAAATATATAAAATAATAATAATATAAAATATAATATATTTTATAAAATATATTTATATATAATAAAATAATATATTTTATAAAAATATATTGTTTTATAAAAATAATAATATAAAATAATAATAAAAATATGTTATAATAAAAAAAAAAAAAAAAAACTCGGATCCTTCCTTCGAGGAACTCCCCAAATGGCTGGGTTTACAGAACTATGTGCTGGAAGAGTAGAAGACTTTTGAAACTTCAGATGGAACCTAATAATAATATTTGAATTTATGGAAAGTAGGAAGATGGTATTTCAGCAGGGAGAACAGAAAGCAAATTCATTGAAAATAAACTTGAAGTAAGTAAGAAATAATGGGAAACCCTGTCTGGCTAAAGAATGTAGGTAAGTTGGGGATGTGGGGAGGATGGAAAGTCCGGGTGGGGTTATATTGTGAGGGAAAAGGGAGTCTCCTTTTAGCTAGACTCTCTAGGTAGAGATGAATAAGAAATGAAAAAGGAAATGGAGTGTCAGACTTGGAATTTTAATTGCATCTCCATCACTAAGGTAGCCAAAAATCTTAATCTTAGCCTCAGTTTCTCCATCTATAAAGTGAGATAACAATCCTTGTACAATCCACCTCACAGGATTCTTGTAAGGCAAGTGTTTTATAGACTGCAAAAGTCCTGGGTACAGGAAAGCTTTTCTTTTTAAGCCTCAGGAGTTTACCTCTATATCTTCTTCCAGTTGACAAGTCAAGCCAGCAAGCATTTATTAAGCACTTATTGCATGCAGAGCACTCTGCAGAGTCTGAGCTGGTAGTAATTTTTTATAATAGCTTATTTTTCAAAATATATGAGAGATTATTTTCAACATTCATCTTGCAAACCTTGTGTTCCAAATTTTTCTCCCTCCCTTCCCACCACTCCCCTCCCCTAGACAGCAAGTAATATACTATAAGTTAAACATGTGCAACTCTTTTAAACATATTTCCACAGTTATCATGCTACACACACCAAAAAAATCAGATCCAAAGGGGAAAAATAAGGAAAAAAACAAGTAAACAACAAAAAGGTAAAAATACTATGTTGTGATTCACATTCAATCTTCATAGTCCTCTCTTTGGATGCAGAAGGCTCTCTCCATCACAAGAACTGGTAGTAATTTAAAGGTCAGGGCTGTGAACTAGATTTCTAATTACTAAATTACATTTAGTAATTTAGCTATTACCTTCCCTCAGTTTGACTCAGTTTCTCTTCCGTAGTTGGGGGTGGGCAAAAAGACTGTCTATTTTACAGATTTTCAGATACTTGAGGCTGGGGGTAGAATCTGTTTCTGGATTCTGACAATAGTAAAATACTTTTCTTGCACAGATGAATTTTGACAAATAAGCTGATTGAATGTTAATTAATTGCAAATTGAATGACATTATTAAAACGAAGATCTGACTAGTGTTTAAAGTAGTTGAATTTGAACTTTAAAATTGCAGAGAAATTTAAATAACAGATTTTTTTTTTAACCTCCCGGTGTGTAGCAGTTCCCCCTCTGCCTGGATGTGTTACTTGAATAAAAATAGCCTCTTAATGAATAGCAGGTCTGTGCTTGACTCAGCAGTTACATAACTCTGAGGCACTGATGGTCAGTCTTGTCCTTGGACAGACCCCTTTGGACACCTAAATACTCCTCCCCACTTACTGCCACCTCAGAAAACAGAATTCTAGATACCGGCTTTCCACAGGGTCTTGGATGATCTTAAGTCATTTAAAAAAAATTTCTTTAGGCTTCTTTCTTCCTCTCCCTTTGTGGAAAGTTCATTTTCCCCACCCCTCTGTTCTAGGAACCCCTGGAGGGAGTAAGAGGCAACATAGTAGAAATAACACTGGACTGAAGCCAAAAGATCTGTTCTAATCCTATCTCTGCTACTTTGTATAAATGCTTTTACCCTTCTAGGCCTCAGTTTCCTAACCTTTAAAATGAATTTATTTCTAGTTCTAAATCTGAGGTCCAATGCTGAACTCTTAAAGGGCAAAAATAAGAAGCATAAATGCTGCTTTCCACTACAGAAAAGGGAGAGTTCTTCAGATTTCCAAAGGGAGAAACTGAGGACCCAAACCAAGACCAATTCTCTGCTAAAGGGATTTCATTTTAAGAAAAGCTGATCTGAAGAATCCAAACATGCAAAATAAGAAATCAGGATGGAATTGTTCCAAAGGATTCTTCCTTTTTTAGTTTCCTAAAGGGATTCACTACAGCTCTCCAAGAGCACTGGAAATATTTGGTGCTCTGCAAAAATTCCACTGATGCAGAATTCAGTTCAACAAGTCTCTATTTAGTCAATGATTTCTTTGACTCAGGGAGCTGAGCTCACCTGTGGGAGACTGAAGGGAAGAAGAAAGGCAAGTGTCTGGGAGGAGGCTTGAGGGATAGGAGGGTTGAAGGAGCTTGCCCTAATAGAGGAATGTAGTACCTAGAGCCCTCAGTCCTTCCTGTTTTATGGGGAACTAAGCTTACTTGTGGGGGAATGAAGGAAAGGAGGAGGGGTAGGTCTTCTGAAGGATATTTGAAGAAGAGCTGGAAAGTACGGAGCCTAGAACTCCTAATTCCTCCCTTTATTCCAAGAGCCATGAGTAGAGTTAACCCCCAAGATAGAAGACAGGAAGCAGTGCTGGGAATGTGTTATTCAGAGGCTGACAATTCTGCAGCTCTCTCTCCCCACCCCCATAAACTCCAGCAGCCAGTGGGATGGATAATGGGGAACTGCAAAGGTCAGAGCTACCCTAAATTTGTACCCAAGGTTATGTCCAGCAGAGGAGGAAGCAGTATTTAATGGTAGAGCAATTTCAGTTAAAAAGCATAACGTTAACTAAGTACCATTGTGCAAAATGCTGGGGATTCAAAGAAAGCTAAGTCCTTAAGGTGCTCATATTCTAATAAGGAGGATGACAAGCAAATAACTGTACATGGTAGATGGGAAATGTGGGAGAGATGCTATGGAGAAAAAATTAACAAGTCTTGGCAAATTATCGCATGTTGGAAAGAAAAGATATATCCCCTAGTCTCAGAAGAAGATACAATCTCTGCCTATGGGGGAGTTTAAGGAGGAGTCCTTTGTTTGAGGGGACACATAGATACCTTTAGGGAGTCACTGATCAGAAGGGGAAGGCAGAAGGCCTGTGACATGCTTCAAGAGTACAGTATAAGACCAACATGTCTAACAAAATATGCATCATCTGGCCAGGGATCTCTAGCTGACTCCTGGAGGAGCTGTCCAAGGTAGACAGGGGCTTGTTGATGCTTTTAGATCCCACAAATACTTCTGAAAGGTTCCAAGGGGAATGGACAATTCCTTTAGGACTTAGAGCCTCCTCTTAATGAATTCTCCAGAGTGAAATACAAGCTTTCTTCCTGATCCCTCCACCAATGCTTCTCTAGTTCAGGAGGAATTTGAATAAAGTTTCTTTTTAGGACTGATTTCTGGAAAAAGAATCTGTGCAAAGATCTGCCTAAGACCAGTTCTGAAGGCTTCTGGATGAGATAGAGAACTAACACATTTCCATGGGCCAAAGGCTAAGGGATGAAGGTGTCACTGGTCCTGGAGAAGGGACTTGAGGACTATAGAATCTGAGTTCTCTCTATTCTTCCCAGAGAAATGTGAGGTGGGGGAGGAGCAGGACTTGACTGAGGTACAAATCTTAGAGCATAGATAAAGAGAGGACAGAGGTTTCATAGAGATCACCTCGGACAGACCCCATTTTTTTACAGAGGCAATAACTGAGCCTTAGAGAGGTGAAAATATTAGCCCACAGTCACACTCTATAATTATTTTAAAATATATTTGATATATTTATAATTATAAATACACATCATCTACTATGTTCTAGAGAGTGGAGCTACAAAGACAAAAGGAAATATAGTCCCTGTCCTTAAGAAACTTATATTGTTTAGGAGTTAATAGTATTTAAGTATGCATTTTACTGAGCAGAATAACTCAGTCTAGGTTCTCTAGTCCAACTTGCTTTCCACTACACCGTTTCCTTATAAAAGATAGTCTCTATAATCATGGAACTCATTGTTAGTAGGAGAACAAGCAGCAAACACATCTGCAGTACACAAGATGTGAGTGCATCAGATAGAGGCAAAGTACCCTGTGAGCACTTTGTGAGTACTCTTTCCTCACATGATGTCCTTTCTGCAGCTTCTCTGAGCCTTTAATTTCATCAGAGAAGTGCTGCCCGTGTTGCTGGTGCATCTTGTTCCATGCTTGGCAATGACTGCCTCCTGAGAAGATAGAGATGATGAATACTAGGTCCTGTCTTTTGGAAAGTTTTAGTCTTGGGAAGAACTACTAAGGAGTCATAGGAACAGACCTTGATTTCTAGGAGTTCACATCCTAGGGAGAAAATAACAAGAAGCCAATCCATTCCTTCATTCTCAGTCCGGGAGACACAGAAATCCTCTGCAGAAAGCATGACTGGCAGGTTCTGGGGGAAGGGCATGTAGAGTGGAGAGATTAGAAATCTAAACAGGCCTTGATTAAATAGCTAGCTGTTTCATGTCCTCATCACTCCCTCCTATTGTAATCCCTTTCTCATCAGTCTGTTTCTAGTCTTTCTCCTAATTCCTTATATGTAGCTTCATGCACAACCCTCATCCATCCATCTATCCATGATATTTCCTTAATGAAAAACTAGGACTCCTCATGACTGAAATTAGTCTTGCCTTCATGGACTTTCAAGAACTGGCCCCAAACTACCTTTCTGTTCCAAACTATCCTCTTTATGTGCAAATATCTTATTCTTTTCTTTCTCTGAACTTTTGCTAACTCATTTGTCTAGGATTCTTTTCTGTTTAACTCAGTGGTCCTCAAACTTTTTAAATAGGGGGCCAGTTCACTGTCCCTCAGACTGTTGGAGGGCCGGACTATAGTAAAAGCAAAAGCTCACACTGTCTCTGCCCCTCAGCCCATTTGCCATAACCCAGCGGGCCACATCTTCAGCCAGCCGAATATGGCCCGCTGATTTAACTTATCTTTCAATTTAACTTCACAAATTTTTATAAATTGCCTACTATGTGTCAGGCACTGTTCTGGGATCTGGCAATACAACTCAGAATTTAAAACATTCCCTGCCCAAAGACAGAGGGGAAAACATATAAAATTAAATGTACAAAGTCAATACAAAATCTATGGGGAGGGGAATGCCAGTATGGTAGGAGTGGGATGGGAAGTGATAACAGTTGAAGGAATAAAGAAAAGATTATATAAAAGGTGACATCTGAGCTGACAGGCTTTGAAGAGAATTAGGAATTCCAAAAGGCAGAGGGGGGGAGGGATATCCTAGACTTGGGGGATAGTTTGTATAAAAGTACGGAAATAGATTGAAGATTGTGTATAAGGAAAAATAAGAAAGGCACTGGGGCTGGAACATAGAGTGTATTCAAGAGGGAATAATGTGAAATAAGTTTAGAAATATAGAGTTTCATTTTGGTAGAAAAGAGCATTGAACTGAGAGGAGACCTGAGCTGAACTACAGATTGGACTACATATCATATCCAGAGAACTGTACCTACTTCTGGGCTCCATATTTTATTTTGATTTAAATTTTTTTTATATTTCCAAGTTGATTTTTTGTATCACTTTTATTTCCCAATATATCCTTTCTTTGCACAGAAAGCTATTCCTTGGAAGAAAAACAAAAGGGAGGAAAACACACAATTCAGCAAAACGAACCCCTTCAGCTAAGTGACAAATCTCCACATGCCCTTCCCATATGGGGTTCACTGGGAAGACCAATAACTGATCTGGGTCTCATTTTTGTCATCTGTAAAAGAAGAGGAATAGACTAAATGATCTCTAAGGCCCCTTTCTACTCTGAATTCTAAGATCTATAAACTCCTTAATATTCAAGACCCTTCATAATCAGCCTTATCTCACATTAGTTACTTCATGAACTCTAAGCCATAAATCTGGCCTATTCGTTTGCCTTCTTCCATTTCCCTGTATCTGCACAGGGTTTCTCTTTATTGAACTCCTTGTCCTTGAGACCCAAGCTGGATGCCAGGTTCTCCATGAAGCCTAGGACCCATTGTCTAACGCTCTCATTTGCATCATAAATCTATTTGGACATGAAGTAATAAGTTTTGAGCTTCTTGAGGGCAGAATTGGATAGACAGGTAGATAGAGGGATAGAGATGGATGGATGAATGGATAGATAGAAAGATAGCATCTCGTAGGATCCTTTTTGGGAAGGACTAGGGAGGATGGCACTCTGGGTCTAACCATTTTAAAGAAAATTCTATTAATGCCTTTGTTTTCACAATTCACTCATTTCCAGGTAATCCCCACCCCACTCTGAAATGAACCTTTTTTGTAATACAGGGGGAAAATAATAAACAAAATCATCTGACAAAGTAGCTATCTAACAGTCTTCTGTACCTATAATTTCTCAGTTCTCCAAAAAAAGAAGACAAACCAACATAGGATTTTGTATGCAATAGGTACCTAATATTATTTAACTGAATTGGTCTTTCAGGTTCGTTGTTTTTCATTTTTCTCTAGCAGAGACATTTTCTTTGGTATACAGGTTGTTATGAGAATATTACATAGGACATGGAGAGCTCTGGCCCCAAGGCATCATCTTTGTCCTTCTCCCAAGCCTTGGGCAAGGACTCTGCTCAAAGTTGCTCTGATAACTCTCAAAAGTCTTTCTGAAACCCATCCCTGCTTTTCTCAATTACATCCTGGGTCTCCCCTTCCCAAAAGGTCCTCTTGTCATGGGATTGTGGTGAGTGGGAACAGAGTCTCTTGTGAAGGTATGGGAAGCTCTCTCCTAATCTGATGACTACTTTTTTCTGGACACCTCCAACTCTCAGAGTCACAGAATTTAAAGTCACTCAAGATCTTAGATATTAACTGGTTCAATCCCATTGTTTTACTGTGGAGGAAACAGGCTCAGAAAAACAGGTAATAAGTGGTTGGGATTTTGTATTTAGCTTCCCTGAAATCCAATGCTCTTTCCACAATATCATGTTTTCCAATACTGCCTTTACCCTCAACCTCCAGTCAAAGCGAATTGTAGTCACAGAATGTCAATGCTAGGTGATACTTTTGAGCTGGGAGGGACTTTAGAAAAGAGAACATAGAAAACAGCATGTTAGAGCTGAGAGGGACTTTTTAAGACAGAAAACGATATTAGTGCTTGGAGGAACCTTAGAGACCATCTATAAATCCCACACTTCCATTTTTGTAGATGAGAAAACTTCCACATTCCCACTGTGGCCTTCCAAGAAAGCAGGAAGGGGGATGTCTAAATCCATTTGCTTGCTATTGCTCATGAGCTTTTATTTACTCAAAAATAAGTACGATGTTTCTGGAATGCCTGCCTTCCCTAATGTTCCCTGCAGAGTTATTCCTCATCAGCAGAGCTGCAAATTGAGTTGTGGTATAGGGCAGTTACCCAAGCAAGGGATGGTATGGGACTGGGAGGCTGGGTGCTTGGGTTCATGCTTATGTTCTACATTGTTCTAAACCACAGTAAGTGCTGTTTTAAAGATCTTTGGGCTCCAAACTTTCCTTTCCTTCTTGACTATGTCTCTGGGAAGAAGATTGGTTCAAAATGGGTAGTATCCTTCCCTTTGATGGAGAACATCCCACCTCCTCAGCCACACACAGCTGATCAGAGAGCAGAGGGTACCTGGCTGCCTGCTCCCAAGCTTTCTCAGCCATTTCCTCAATCCATCCTGACAATGACTTTGTTAGGTAGGGAAGGCAGGAATTTACATGATGATAATCAGGCAATGTGATGGTACAAATATGGGTCCAAATCCATCTCAGACACTTGGTAGTTATGTGACTATGGACTATTATTCTCTTAATCTGTGTGCCTCAGTTTCCTCATGTAAAATGAAGAAATTTGATTTACTGGCCTCTGAGATCCTCATCTATAACCCCATAGGATGGCCGTTTGACAGATGAGGAAAGCTAAGGCCCAGGGAGATGAAGAGATATGATAGCTCAGTGAAACGCTAGAGTAGATAGCTCCCTCTTTTCTCTATGTTTATCCAAGTATGATGAAAAAACATTGGATGACCTAGATTCTAATTCTAGTGCTGACACTCACTACTTTTGTTACCATGGACAAGTGACTTCCCCTCTCTGACCCTTAGTCTCTTCATCAGTAAAATAAAGGAGTTTAATTAGGTAATTTTAAAGATATCATGATCCTCTTCTCCTAGCCCATTGAGGTAACAAGTACTGTGAGAGACAGAATTCTAGACATGGAATCATAAAAGCTATACCTGATTGTGAGCTCCAAAATTCAATAACTGTATGTTACCTTCCACTTTTATCAGCCTCAGCTTCTATATCTGCAGAATGGGGGTAATAATTCTTGCCCAACCTGCCTTATAGCTGTGAGAAAGGCATTTGTAGGCTTTACAACACTAAATAAACGGGAACTGTTATTATTAATCCTAGCCTTTCCTGTCCCTAGGGGAGCTCACAGTACCTCGGAGGCTTTTTCATAGATTTTACTGTTCCTAACAAGTGACAGAGCACAATGACACATAAAAGCAGGCAGTTTTTGAGGCATCTCCAAGCCCAAGGTGACAGCCCTGGGGGCTGCTGGAATTCAGAGGCAGCCTCTTGGTAAATGGTCCCCCATTACTCTGGTTCTCTTCCTGACCCATCTCTGGCATGTGCAATTGATCCCATCACTGAGGTGCCTCCACAAAAAAACCCCTCCCTCTCTTTTCTAGGGAGATACTGCAAATATGAGCAAGAACCATCATTGTAGTCAAATAGCTTCTGATAGTACCTGACAAGTGCTGGCCTCTGGAGAAAAATGAGGAGGGCAATCAGCAGCAGGTGCTCGGGAGCCCTGCAGAGTCAAGTCTCATGAGCCCCCAGTGATATGCAGCCAACCCCCCACTTTTGGAGGACCTAATTGGGTCCTTTCCCCAGGAGGGGAACTACAGAGACTGCAGGTACCATCATGGCCCAGAAAAGGGATCCAAAATGTACCTTCTTGAGCACAGCGATTTATTCATAGCACTTCCTTCATTCCCCCATCCTCCTAGCTGAGTTCTCCTATTCCCTAATGACCCCCATGTCTTTCTTGAGCCCCATGTTCACACTGAATTCCAATCTCCTCTGTTAGAGCTTTCATCATTTTTTTAATCTTCCCCTTTCTCCCATGGAAAATCCATTCTTCTTTCTGATTTCTTTACACTGAGTCCTCTGCATTTTCTCCCTGAGTGACCATGCTTCTCATTAACTCCCCACTATCCCTTACTCTGCCCACTATCTCCTCTCTGACCAAAAAGAAAAAATCTTCCTTTGAGTCCTTAACCCCTCACTGAGCCACCATCTTCGTCACTAAACTGCCATTTGTCTCACTGTGCCCACTATCCTCTCACTAATCCAAAGTTCTCCCTTCTCCTATCCATTGTGCATGCAATGCCAAATTAATATTCCTGAGTCATAGGTCCAATCATATTATTTCCCTGTTCAAAAACCTCATAGTTGTTCCACATTGTCTCAAGGATAAAACGAAGCATGACTCCTCTGGCATTTAAAACCCTTCACAATCCAGCCTCCAACCCACTTTTCCAGGCTTATTAACATCACTTGCCTACTCTGGCCAAACTCAAATTCTATCTCTCTGGCCAAACCAAACTATTCCAGGTACATTACTATCTCCTGTCTCCATGTCCTTGTCTAGGATGTCACCCATGCCTAGAATGCCTCTCAAGATTCCTTCATTCTTCAAAGTTTAAGCCACATGCCATTTTTTCTATGAAAACCTTCCCTCATCTCTAGCCACTCCAAGCTTCTATGGTGGATTCAACCATCTCCCTTCCATTGCTTTGTATTTACATAGTGCATATGTATTGTTTCCCCTGTAGAATATAAGCTTCTTGAGGACAGGGATTCCTTTGGTTTTTATCTTTCAATCAATCAATGAGTCAATATTTTCATAGTGTCCTACTCCATTTCAGGCATCATGCTAGCCTTTGAAGATATAAATACAAAATATAGCTCCTGCCAGGAAGAATTTTATGTTCTAATTGGGGTGAGGGTGGGAATGGAAAATATAATATAGTCACAGATGAAATATAAGACACATACAAAATAAATTCAAAGCAAATTGGGATATGTGTGAAAGAGGAGAGTGTACTTTTAACTGGGGCAATCAAGAAAGGCCTTTAAAGGAGGTAGCATATTTTGGAACAAAATCTCATTATTTGACAAAAGCTGCAAAATGGTAAGGCAGAAAACTAGATATAGACAAACATTTCATACCATATATCAAAATGAGATCAAAATAGATACATGGTTTACACATAAGCAAATTAAGAGGGCATGGAATAGTTCATCTGTCAGATTTATGGATAAGGGAAAATTTTGGGACCAAAGAAGATATAAGAACATTACAAAATATAAAATAGATAATTTTGATTATATAAAATTTAAAAGTTTTTGCACAAACAAAACCAATGCAACCAAAATTATAAGGAAAGTAGAAAACTGGTAAAAAATGTTTTGCAACAGGTGTCTCTGTTACAGGTCTCATTCTCAAATATTTAGAGAACTGAATTAAATTCATAAAAATATGTCATTACCCAATTGGTAAATAGTCAGAGAATATAAACAGAGAGTTTTCAGACAAAGAAAACAAAGCTATCCATAATCATATGAAGAAATACTACAAATTACTATTGATCAGAAATGTAAATTAAAATAATTCTGAGGCACTACCTCATACCTATTAGAGTGGTTAATATGACAAAAAATGAAAATGTTTGCTGTTGGAGAGGATGTGAGAAAGGTGGAACACTAATGCATTGTTGGTGGATTTGTGGACGAATTCAATCATTTGGAGAGCAATTTGCTGCTCCAAAGAACTATAAAGCTGAGCATATTACTCAGCAACACTACTGCTAAGTCTATATTCCAAAGATATCCTCCCCCCCCAAATGGAAAGAGACATATTTGTGCAAAAATATTTATAGCAATTCCTTTTGTGGTGACTAAGAATAGGAAATCAAGGAGGTACCTAGTAATTGGGAAATGGCTAAACAAGCTGAAATATTATTATGCTATAAGAAATGATGAACAAGATGATGTCAGAAAAACTTAGAAAGACTTTTGTGAACAGATGCATACTGAAGTGTATAGAAGCAGGAGAATGTTCTTTATAGTAATATTAATATTGTTCCATGAAGAAGTGTGAATAACGCTATTCTCTGCAATACAACAATCCAAAACAACCACAAAGGACTATTGATAAAGCATATTATCTGCCTTCAAAGAAAAAAACTGATATTGATTGAATATAAACTGAAGCATGCTATTTTCTACTTTTATTTTTTCTTTTATTTGAGTCATCTTATACTAAATGCCTAATATGTAAATATTTTACATAATTACATGTATAACCTATATCTGATTGCTTGCTGTCTCAGAGAGGGAAAATGCAAGGATAGAATTTGGAGCTTAAAACTTAAAATAAAAATGTTTAAAGATTTTTTTAAAGAAGGTGCATGATGAATTTTGAAAATGACTAGGAGTTTCAGGAGGAAGAGCTAAGAAGGCATTCTAGGCATGGGGTCCATCTTTGCAAAGGTGTGGAGGCAAGAAATGAAATGTTACTTTTGAACAAAGGCCATTAGGAAAGTTTGGTTGTGTCATAGAATAATTCAGGGGAGGGAGCAATGGAACAATAAACAGGCTGTGAAAGACCTTTAAAATGCTAAAATGGTGTTAGAGGGAAATAGTTAAATTTTGGATATGTTAAGTTTGAGTTGTCTGTTTCTCTAGCAATTATTATTTATCAGGAGTTTAAAAGATGCTTATTGATCAACTAATTGATTGTTCTCCAATTTTCTCACTGAGTTTCCAAGTTCTCCCTGAGCCCCTATTCTGTCCTTAAGCTTCCATCTGCCTTATACAGCCTCCTTTTCTGTTAATGAGCCCCATCTAGGCCAGGATGCTGAACCAAACTCAGGAAGTAAAAGGAGTAAGAGGAGAAGCAGCAAGTCTAGGCCTTGATTTCAGAGGGGATATAGTCTAGAAGAGACAGAGGAGAAGCAGACTTGGATGTTGCTCTCCCACTGTGAGCTCACAGTCTAGGGAAGAACAAAGGAGGAGGTGCCTTCAGATAACTGACAGTTTGAGACATTTGCTTCTGTCTAACAGATGAGATTAAAGCTTAGTCTCTTCAAGGAGCTTTTGTCTTTTCTGTTGTGTCCCAAGACATGTCCTTTGGTTTAAACTCAAGAACAGGGGGGGAGGGGGAGAGAAGAGAGTTTTTGTCTGACAGGGGTAGGGAGAGAGAAGGTGGGGGAGGGAGGGAAAGAGAGAGAGACAGAGACAGAGACAGAGACAGAGAGACAGACATAGAAAGGGATAGAGATGGAGACAGACAGACAGAGACAGAAAGACAAACAGAGAGACAGGAGGAGAAGGAAAGGGGAAGCAAGAGAGACAGAAAGAGACAGACATACAGACAGACAGACAGAGACAGAGGGGGAAGAAGTGGTGAAGAGAGACAGAGAAACACACACACACATAGAGGGGGGAGAGAGAGAGAGAAAGATAGAGAGGAAGAGAGAGGGAGAGAGAGAGAGAGAGACAGAGACAGAGACAGAGAGACAGAGAGAGAGAGACAGAGAGAGAGAGACAGAGAGAGAGACACACACAGAGACAGACAGAGAGACAGACAGAGAGACAGAGACAGAGACAGAGAGACAGAGAGAGACAGAGAGAGAGACAGAGAGAGAGAGAGAGAGAAAGAGAGAGAGAGAGAGAGACAGAGAGACAGAGAGAGACAGAGAGAGAGAGAGAGAGAGAGAGAGAGACAGACAGACAGACAGAGAGAGAGAGAGACAGAGACAGAGACAGAGAGAGACATAGAAAGGGATAGAGATGGAGACAGACAGAGACAGAAAGACAAACAGAGAGACAGGAGGAAGCAAGAGAGACATAGAAAAATAGAGACAGACACAGTCACAGAAAGTGAGGGAGGAAGGGAGACAGGGAGAGGGAGAGGAGGACATGGGGAGGGGGTGAGAGGGAGAGAAGGAAGAAGAGGGAGGGAGAAAGTTGGTATCAAGCTAACAGTAGAATAATATCTCATTGAGAGCATTGGTCATTTGTTTTTCTTTGTATTCCCAGAACCTAGAAGGGTGCTTGGCACATGGTAGGTGCTTAATTAAGCATACTGATTGACTGACACAAGCTTAGAGCTTGATACCATAGAAAGACAGAGACCTTTTCTCCTTCCTCGTGGTCCTCGAAGCCCAGAGGGACGATCAGAACCCCCCTGTCTTGCGGAAGGCGGTAGGCTCTGACACAGGGCTGTGGGAATACAGGGAAGAGGGGGCAGCCAGCTTGGAGAGGCCAGAAAAGGCTCCTGGAGGAAGCTTCACCTGGCAAACCCTGGAGCAGAGATAGGATTCCAGTAGCTGAAAATGAAGAGAGGGCATTCTAACTGTGTGATGCAGGAGAGTCAGAGAGAATGAGGAGCCAGAAGGGGGAGATTGGGAGCCTGTGGTGCCGGTGGAACCCCTTCCCACCCCAGTGGTCCTGGCACTCAAGGCTTCATAACTCAAGGCTGGCACACACCGCATTTGCAAATGACACCCTTGCCAGGAAAAGGTTGTGATCTCTCAGTTTTTCTGCCCAAATGCCCCTTCCTCCCCCCACAGCTTGCTTGGAAGCTTGCTGAGTCTTGGAGTCTGTCCAATTTCCTAGGGAGAGGAGACTGAATTAGGGGAGACTGTGAGCCAGCCTACGTGCAAACTGCACAGGCAGTTCAGGTGTGAGTGTGTGAGTGTGTGTGTGTGTGTGTGTGTGTGTGTGTGTGTGTGAGTGTGTGTGTGTGTGTGTGTGTGTGTGTGTGTGTGTGTGTGTGTGTGTGTGTCCGCGCCTGTGCATTCTGGAATCCCTCGAGGCATCCTGCTGCCATAACTACCCAGTGACAGCTGAGAGAGGAGGCGGAGGGCTTCCTCTTGTCTTACCGGACCAGGGAACTTGAGAACCAGATGCCAACTTTTTCACTCTCTGAACGCCCCTGGCAGATGCGCCCTCCCCCTCCCTTTCTCTAGTGCTGAGTTTTAGCCTTAGGACATCTCTTGGGACACAGGACAGGGCAGGGGAAGAATCCTCGAAGAGAGCAGGCTTTATCCCAGTTAGAGAACTCTGCACTGCCTTCCCTAGGCTGTAAACTCCCAGGGTGGGGCAAGGCCCAGTTCTGCTCCTCCTCTGTTCCTCCCAGACTATGTCCCCCTGAGGGCGGGGTCTGGGTTTGCCCCTTCCTGGCTCTCTGAGCTTTATTCTCAGCATCCCTGGACTAGATGGAGCTATTTGCAGGACAGGGAACGGGGCAGTATGAGGCAAATGGAAGTTCAGGGGAGAAGATAGGACCCTCAGGGACTAGAAATACAATCAAAAAGCATCTATTAACAATTATTAGAGAAAAAATTAAAATTCAACATGTCCAAAATTTAACTATTTTCCTCCCATTTGGGGACTTTTAAGAGCTTTTTGTTGAATTTGGAATTAGA
Source organism: Sminthopsis crassicaudata (assembly GCF_048593235.1). Classification (NCBI taxonomy): domain Eukaryota; kingdom Metazoa; phylum Chordata; class Mammalia; order Dasyuromorphia; family Dasyuridae; genus Sminthopsis; species Sminthopsis crassicaudata. The sequence continues at coordinate 670,663,112 of NC_133617.1, forward strand.
ACCTCAAAGCCAGGCTGGTTCCATGGGTTCACTCTTCCCAATTCCTTCCAATCCTCCTTCCCTGGGTCTTATAAAATCTCAATTCCCTGCTCTCCAAAGCATCCCAGGGAGAAGAGCCTAGAAGTCAGAAGAAAGCTCAAAGACCATTTAACCCATACCTGAAAAGTTATCCTCCTTAATAGTATTCTAACAATGGTCATTCAGCCTCCAAAGGAAGAAATCTTCCCCCCATCAAAGAAGCTAACAGCCACTGGAGCTGTGACAGCGTTCCAAAAAATCTGCAGCTAATCTCTTTCCCATAACAGACTTTCAGATACTTGGAAGTCAGAGATCAAGCCTCCAGCCCAGTTTTCTCTTCTGCAGACTAAACAACCAATTGTCGTATGCTATGTCCGTCTCCAGTCCTCTTGCAACATTCTGTTCTCTCTCCTCTGGATACACTCGATTTTTCTGGAAAGTCTTCTTAAAACAGTCCAGTTCTGAAGCCCAGACTCCAGATGTGGATTGCAGCTCACAGTGTGACTCTGGACAAGACTATTACCTCTCTACCTTCTTTGCCTATAAAATGGAGACAATCTTGCATACTCACAACTCTTCAATAGAAAAATGAACTGGGGGAAAAAACCCCTTAAAGCCCTATATCATTACAATTATATTTTTCTAGCAGGCTCCACCCAAAAGAATAATGGGAGATAAAATCCAGACAGGATCCCTGATGATTTCACTCTTCCTCCTGAAAAACCTGGAGCTCAGTTGGGGAAGATCAGAGGATCCTGGGTCCCTTACTTCTTTGGTTAACTTAGTTCTGATCCTGGGCCCTTTATTTCTTTGGTTAACAGGTAAAATGGTTGAGTAGAGAGAGGTACATAAAGGGAGGGAACTTTTGGGCTGAGCCGAGAGTCCTGCAGAGATACAGTTAAAGCCAATGACAGCTGGTCACGTTGAGTGAATTCTGTTCATCCTGTTCCTCCCCCAGCTGCTAAAACAGGTGTTTCTCTGTCTAGGGCTCTGTGAGAATTTCTTCTCTGAGAGATAACAATTTCTCAGTTATCTTGGGATCACATGGTTTAGAGGAAGAAGGGAATTTATAGATAACCTAGTCTAATTCCCATTTAGAGAGGGTATGGGACTAGCCTGGGATACTAAGGTAGCTCATGAGGTCCATGCCCTTCCCACACGTCCGAGGGCCATCTTGTCAACTGGGACTTATCTCCTCTGGGTCTCTCTCTTCCTATTCAGCCCAGGGTGAAACACAGAACTGGGCACACAAAAAAGCTCTGGAAATTCTTAATGAGGAATTAGCAGCCTGATATTAAGGGCAACATCAAAGCTGGAGCTAGGTCAGAGCTAAGCCCGAATATATAATTTAATGGGAAACTTCACTGTCAGGAGAATAGCTATTAAAAATGATAGCTGGAGGGCTTGGAGGGAGACGGAGACCAGGTCTCATTCTGTTTTCATTGCACTTAACCGGGATGGAGATGCAGCTGCTCCCCATGGCCTAAAGCAGCAGGTGACCTTCAGCCTTTGTTGAGCCATGCATGGATGGCTCCACGACCTCCTTTCTTGGCCAACTTATGTACCCACGTTTCTAAACTCTGCTCAGGAGTACACTCAGCTGGCGCAGGTTGCTTCTGAGGATTGTTAGTGATTATGATAACTGATTATTTGTTGTTCAGGCAGAACTTTTCGTGATCCCATTTGGGTTTGGTTTTGTTTTTTTGACAAAGATACAGGAGAGGTTGACTATTTTCTTTTCTAGCTCATTTTTACAGATGAGGAAACTGAGGTATACAGAATTAAGTGACTTCCTCAGGTTCATAGATACATCCATATATTCATACTAGTAAGTGTTTGAGGCTGGATTTTAAACTCAGGAAATTGAGCCTTCCTGACTCTAGGCTTGGCATTCCATATTAGCTGCCCTTAATAATTCATATATCCATTTAAAGATTTTAAAAGTGCTTTACTGACATCTCTAAGTAGCTACTTGGTACAACAGATGAAACATTGGGCCTGATATTAGGAAATTCTGAGGTTAAATCCAACTTCAGACATTTGTTATTAATTTCCCCAAATGGAAAATGGAGATAATTGAAAAGGTTATTGTGAGGATCAGAGTGTGATAATATTAAAGCATTTCTCAAACCTTAAGGCAACATATTAAACTCTGGCTCTTAAACATCAGAGGTGGCGTTTGAACCCAGGTTCTGTTGGTTCCAAATTCAGCACATTAGATATTATCTAGAACAGGCTTTGGAAAATTCCATGTCCATCCCAGGCATGAGCAGACGAAGCTTAAGAGTCAGATCCCCATCTCTGGAGCCTAACTGTGGGTCCCGAATGGGACCTGGGATCCTATGTCTCACTCTGCCTCTCCTCTCCTCTCCCCCAAAGGATCCCAGAATGAAAAAAGAATTCTCAGTGGGCAATGATCGGGAAAGGCAGATGATCTAACCCAAAGTCCCTCATGATCAAAAATGGGCAAGAAGCCATCTGGCTCCCAGAGCCAGGATGAAAGGGTGTGGTGCACTAGAGTTTCTGAGAAGTCCCCCCAGAATCCAAATAGTCCTTGCTCCTAAGGAACTAGCTGCTCCTGGGCTAATAGAGGAGAAAACATGCAAATAGACATATATGAGTTAGATGGCTGCAGGACCCATTGGGGATGGTTTCAGAAGGAAGACATTAAAATTAAGGAGGACTGGGAAAGGATGATTGGTATAGAAAATAGGACGTTAGCTGAAATTTTGAGGAAAGCCAGGGAAGGATGGAAGCAGAGATAAGGAGGGAGGAAGTTCCAGGCCTGGGGAGCAGAAGGAAGGGGTTGAAAATGTTCATGCTCCAGACAGACAGAGTGTGGCCTGTATCACTGCATGGGAGAATCCTTGGAGGGGAGTGAGGTGTAAGGAGGCTGGAAAGGGGTGAAAGGGTTGGGTTAGGAAGGGCTTTGCAAACCGGAGAATTTTATAATTGATTCTGGAACTAACAGGGAGCTACTGGAATCTATTAAGTAGAGGAGTAACATGGTTAGACAGGCACTTGAGGAAGATCATTTAGAAGCTGAGTTTTTGGTCACCTCAACTCTTTTCTCTTGATCAGCCTCACCAGCTGTTGAGCCAGGATGAACCCCCACCCCCAAAAAATACTACCAACTGTCTCTCAAAATGTCAGTGATCTCACAAGGATGGATTTCCACCAGAGATTACGGTCAATACACTGCTCCTCCTGCTGGAGTTCAGACCCCACACTCTATTGACAAAGGACCCGAGGGTCCTCTTATAGCCTTTGGCTGGGGCAATGACCAGAAAACTCTGACCATCAGAATTTTTCATCTGGGAAGGACCTTAGAGACCAAGTGGCCTGATGTTTACATTTTACAGGTGAGGAAACTGAGGCTGGGAGAGGAAGGGACTTAGGTGAAATTGGTTTACTTATCCTGGGGTTCTTGCTTATTGTCAATCAAAGCAGGTTAAGATGGAGGAAAGTCCAGAAAGTCAGAAGGCCTGGGATGTGGGGCTGGGGGGAAGGCCCGGCTGATCCTGGGGCATTATCTTTACCCAGACAGCTTCCGAGCAGCTTAGCCAGGCTGGGCCAGGGATGAGAGAATCGGAGGCCCCGGGCCAGCAGGAGATGTTTTCTAAGTGAATAGTGACTTTCTGGAATGGTCTGATCTGGTGAGCAGGATGAGGGGAAGAGGAGGAAAGCTCTGTGCTTTTTACATTTTCTGCCTTCTCTGCTTGAGAACCTCCCTCCCCCGTTCCCCCAGCAGCCCCTTCTGGGGAAAGCAGCCATTCATGGGCCCCCAGTCCCCGCCTGGCCTGCTGTGCTGATGGCCTTGAGGCTGGTATAAATAGAAGTCTGAATGCCTTGGTTACAATGGATGGCTCACCCTCACCCTCCTCCTTCCTCTCCCAGGCCCCCCCTCCCTGCAGATTCCGCCTCCCTTCCCCCAACTCAGCTGAGACTCTGTGTGGACAGAAGTGGGGGATGGTGTCCGGGCCAGGGAACCACAGGCTGATGTCCAGATTTAGCCGGATGAGGAGGGCCGAAAGTCAGCATCCCATAGGCCTTAGAATCCCCAAATGTCCGGGTGGGATGGAAGAACATGGCCTGTCCAAGGTGGAAGCCGGGACTCTGACTCTCCAGGCCCCATCCTGACTTCAGAGGAAGAAGAGAAGGCATTTGTTTAAGGTCACACAAGTGGCAGGGCCAAAGGCTGGAACCCGGCTCTCCGGACTCCGGGGCCGCCCCTCTTGTTGGAGGAGAAGGCAGCTCCCAGGAGAAGGTCACTGGGGAGGCAGAGAAAGGCAAAAAACAAACAAATACCAGTCCCGCTCTCAAGGAGCTCATAATTTAATGACAGACAACATGAAGACAATTCTATACAAACAACAGCATAAATCAGGGATGGTCTCAGAGGGAAAACATTCAAATTAAGGAGGACCAGGAGGGATTACTCTTACAGAAGGTGAGATTCCAGAATAATGTTTTTTTTTTTTTTTTCAATGAAAAGTGGAGGAATGAATGAAATTATGATGGAGACTGAGGTGCAGTGGGAGGAAGTATTTGTAGGATCCTCAAGCACTCTCTATGGCCAGCTCTTCCCCAGGTTGGCTGAACATGTAAAGGGGTCTCAAAAGAAATGAGGTGGGGGTTATAACCCCTAAGGGACCACCTTCTTCACACCACTCCCACCTGGAAAGGAAGGGAGATAGGGGGCTGTGGCTCGCCCCTGATCCTCTGTGGGTATTAGAGCTTGTGAATGACAGGTCTGTGCCTCTTCACACCATTTGAAAAAGGTCCTGTCCCCATTCTTTCCTCAGAGGGAAGGAGGGGAGAGATGACCTGTCCTTCCCCTGTCCCTTAACAACCTGGATTATAAGCAAGGAGCTGGACCAGGCTCCCGAACAAGGACAGCAGCCAGGAAGGGCCTTGAAATGTTTGCCTTTCTCCCCAGCACCAAGAGCCGGGGAGCCTGAGTCAGACCAGCCCGGGGCTCTGTCTGTCGGCCCTGCTCCTCCTTCCTCAGTTTCCCTGAGCTGCCCGCTCTGGGTTCCCGAGCACCCAGATCTAGGCTGTCCCCTCCTCTGGGGAGGTCCTTGTCCTGATTCAGACGGCATCCTTCCCGAGAGCAGCTGTCATGTGGTGAGGGGGGGTGCCGAGAGTGGCCGGAGACCCTTGCCTCGCTTGGAGGCCTCCTTTGCCTCATCCTTCTTCCCTGAATCCCCAGGTCCCATCTCCTCCTCCTCACTCTGGTCCAGTTCATCTTCGGAGCTGGGGCAGGGGGGTGAGCGGGGGCCACCCTCCAGGTTCACATAGCCGCTGTGCAGGTTGACATAATGCTCCCCCCGGAGGGAGGCCGAGACACACTCCACCTCTCTTACCAGCACCCCGAAGGCTGGCCGCTCTGTGGGGACAGGATCCCAGCACTGGAGCATCACCGCGTACCTGGGAAGGACAGATAGCCTCAGAGGGAGGAGAGCAGTGCACACAAATCCACTCCATTCTTCATCTTGGTAATTGCACCTTCTCCCTGAGCTCAGGCCCCAACCCAAGAAAGTCTCACTGACCACCAGAGCTTGGGAGGTTCTTATTCACCAACCAGTCCCACCCCCTTCACTGCACAAAGGAGAGAAGTGGACCCACAAGATGGGGAAAGAATCACTCAAGTTCATAGTAAGTTAGTGCAGAGCTAGGTCCGATTTCCAAGGGTCTCATCTCCAAACCAGGGTCTATGAGCCCACTCTATACAGCAGACCTCATTTTGGATCCTGATTCTATCAATCAGACTATATGACTTTTACCAAGCACTTCTTGGGGGCCCCATTTCCTTCCCCAAAATGAGGTGATTAGGTAGTCTAAAGGCCTAACTGGTTCTAGTTTTTTGTGGTAAGGTCCGGCATTTGGGATTAACTGACTTGCAGTATGGTTCTAATCTATAAATCTCTTACTCCAAAAAAGAACATTGGAATCATCTGGGGATAACAGAACTGAAAGGGCCCTTTATGATTCCATTCCCTCATTTTATAAAGGAGGCCCCAGGGCATCCTGATTCTCAGCCTGATACAGCCAGCCCCTTCCCTCAGGTGAGTTGTGCCCCGCTTCCTCGAGCCTTCGTGGTACTCACAGGGCATCAGGGCAGTACTCGGGCTGGGGTAGACGTCGGCCCTGTGCCAGGAAATGGGCGATGTCGAAGGGGTCGATGCTGGGATATGGGGATGCCCCTCGAGTCAGCAGCTCCCAGAGGAGGACCCCAAAGGACCACTGGGGACGAAGAAGACAGAGTATTAGCAGAGTCAGTGGAAGGCCATTTCAACTGTTCTGATTCTACAGCCTGAGAAGGGTCCTCTCACCTCCCCACAGGACCCCCCCGACTAAAGATGGGGTGTCTGAGGCTTATGGCAGACTTTATATCCTTTAAACGGCCTTCAACATTTCTTCCTCTTTCCCCCTTGGATCCTCAAATCCCCCAAAACCATGCTCCTTTTGCTCCTCTGCCCAGACCCCTTGCAGAAAATCTCCCCCTACTTGACAGGAGAAACTGAGACCCAAGAATGATAGAAATGTCAAGGACTTTGTAGGTTCTAGAATCGATTCCTGATTATCTGTCTGTGGGGGAGGAAGAGGAGAGGAGGTGAATCACCTTGAGGACTATCTGTGGCAAATGTATAACAGTCATATTCCTGACAATAATGACTCATTCCAGAGCACTGGGTGACCAAGCATCACTACCCCGAGTCTGACACTGACTGTGTGACCTTGAATGGCAATGTACCTTTCTGAGCCCCGGCTATAAAATCGGGGGGCCATCCCCTGCACCCCTCATCCGCAGCTCACAAGGATGCAAAGGGAGTGGCTGGGAGGTTACATTTTTAGGTTAGCCAGTGTCTGGGGAGAGTCAGGGTAGAGTGGACCATCTAGTCCTTTTATAAGGGAGACCATGAAGGCTAAGGGGCCAAAGATCACACTGCGAGGGATGGGAAAGGGGAAAGGAGGTGTGTCCCCTTGGTTGAGGCCCACAGGCGCAGACCTCATTCCGTGGAGACGAGAAGGGGAAGGGCCACTTTACAGTCAGACAGGTAGGGTTCGGGCCAGGGTGGGAAGAGGAACAGGCCCCTCCTTACCACGTCTGACTTGGTCGTGAACTTGTAGGTCTGCAAACTCTCCAGAGCCATCCACTTGACCGGTAGCCGGGCGTGACTGTGCTTCCTGACACTGTAGTACTCCTTGTCCACGATGTCCCGGGCCAGGCCAAAGTCAGCCACCTTAACTGTGAATGTCTCATCCAGCCTGGGGAGACGGGACACAGGGGACCCCTAAGGTGGTGGTACAGGGACGGGGCTGCCCTCTCTGTCTCCCCGGGGGCTTGTCTGGGTCGGCCTGCAGTGGGATCAAGAATCCAGCAGGGAGTTTAATTCTGTTCCATTTTACAGGTAGGAGAATTGAGACAGAAAAGGGATGTCTGTGGGGGAGGAAGCGACACAATGAATATGTGACAGAGCCACTCTGCTGATTTTAAGCCGAGGCTTCGATCTCCTATGTCAGAAAACTTTCTGGGAGATTTAAAGGGACCTTTGAGACCTTTCTAGTCCCACCTTCATCGTGGTTCTATCTTTGGGAGCCACAGAGGAGGTTTTCCTAAGATCTCACATCCGAGTTATTGCGGGTCTGAGGGCTGGTCTCCCTGGAATCTGGCAGCTTTTCCTTGACTTCCTGACCCAAGTCCTGCCCCGGGGTCTCTCTGCCCTGGCTTAGACTCCCCCCAACCTCTGGGACATCCCCAACCTGGCTCCTCACATGCAATTCCGAGCTGCAAGGTCCCTGTGAACAAATTTCTTCTCAGCCAGGTAGGCCATCCCTCGGGCCACCTGGATCCCGAAGCCAATGAGGTCCTTCACTGTGGGATTCTGAAAAGACATCAAGCAGTCATTGTGGGATACTGCCAGCGCCAGGTTCTCCTAGTGGGCTCAGAGACCTCGCCCTCCCCTCGGAGATGGCCTGGCCAGCAGGAAGGCGGGATGGGGGACTTTAGGGAGAAACAGACCCTTGATGGGCTGGGCAAGTGGCAAAGACCGCAGAGGCCTGGGGCATGGCCCGGAGACCGCGGGCAAGTAGGGGAGGTTGGATCAGGCAGAAAGGGCAGAGCTGTAGGCTTTTCTCTAAGAAAGGAGGGAGCCTGGGCTCTGGCTGGGAGCCACGGCCCTCTTGGTCTCAGGGGATGGAGGCTGAGACCGTCACCCTGGGGGGCACCGGGAGGAGCTGCAGCAATCACTTTGGAAGGCTAGTGGTGGTCTGAAGGTCACTTACCCTTTTGGGGGAGCGGATGAAGTGTCGCAGGTCCCCGTGTTTCATGTAGGGCAGCACCACGCTGGGGAGCCCCTCGGGGGGCAGCAGGATGCCAGTAAGGGACAGCACGTGCGGGTGACAGAAGCTCCGCATGAGCAGGCCCTCCCGCAGGAACTCTTCCACCTCCTCCAGCTCTGTGATCCCTGCGGAACACTCAAGCTCTCAGGCTAGCCGGGGCCTGGTCGGGGAGGCTCTCTGCCCAGGGAGGTGGAAGAGGGCCCGCCCCCCGCAGAGCAAGCCCTCGCAGAGCCATCTGCAGGGCATCCTGGGGGAGCACTGTTCCCTCACAGACCCTGGAGACTGGCATAGTATGCCCTTTACCGAGAGGGGAACGGAGGCCCGGGCAGCATGACCCCAAGGCCACGGCTGCCTTCCCTCCTGCAAGGGGAGAAGACGGATAGTTTCCCCTCCTCCTCCATTCCTCTACCCCCGGCCCCCCAGATCCCAAGTAAGGACCTGACTGCAAAAGCCAAGGGATTCCCCACAGGGCTGACCCGAGCACACGCACACACACACACACACACACATACCCACTCACACATTCACATACACACACTCACACTCATACACTCACACTCACACACACTCACACACTCTCACACACACTCACACTCATACACTCACATACACACACACACTCACACACTCACACTCATACACTCACACTCACACACACTCACACACACTCACACTCATACACTCACATACACACACTCACACTCATACACTCACACTCACACACACTCACACACTCTCACACACACTCACACTCATACACTCACATACACACACACACTCACACACTCACACTCATACACTCACACTCACACACACTCACACACACTCACACTCATACACTCACATACACACACTCACACTCATACACTCACACTCACACACACACTCTCACACACACTCACACTCATACACTCACATACACACACTCACACACACTCACACATTCACATACACACACTCACACTCATACACTCACATACACACACACACTCACACACTCACACTCTCACACTCTCACAATCACTCACATACACATACACTCACTCACTCACATACATACACTCACACTCATTCACACTCACACACACTCTTACACACACACACACTCATACTCTCATACTCATACACACTTACACTCACACACTCTCACATTCACACACTCACACACACACATTCACATATACACTCACACACAGACACACACACTCACATACACACACTCACACACACTGACACACATACTCACACACACATTCACTCACACACACACTCACACATTCACACTGTCACACACTCACTCACACACTCACACTCATACTCTCACACACTGACACACACACACTCACACATATACTCACACACCCACTCTCACAGACATACACACTCACACACACATTCACACACACAGACACACTCACACTCACACACACACTCACACTCACACAAACTCACACACTCACACTCACTCAAACACACACTCACACACACACTCACACTCACACACATTCACATTCACACACACAGACACACTCACATACACTCACACTCATACACACTCTCACACACACACTCTCACACTCACACACTCACTCACACACACTCACTCTCACTCACACATACATACACACTCTCACACACTCACTCACACATATATACACACTCACTCTCATACACATATACACACTCACACACACACACTCACGATTCAGTGACTTGATGGCACAATGGATTCGATTCTGAGAAGAGTCCACATACTCCCCGTGGTAGACAACTCCAAAGTGTCCTGGGGATAGAGAAGAGGAGGGAACCTGAGGAGCCCGGGATGCATAAAGAACAGGAGAAAAGCTCCTCCAGGACGATGGAAATGGGCCTGGCTTTATCCCATGCCCTGGGATCCACCATTTCCCTTCCCCAACCTCGGGCCCTTGGCCCGGCCTCCACCCTGGCCAGCCCTCACCACTGCTGTTGGCTCGGTCACCATACTTAAGGAGGTGCTGGGGAAGGGGAGAACCTCGTCCTACTCCGACCTATCCATTCCCCTGGCTCAAGCCCCTGCCCCGACTCTGACCAGCCCCCGAGACTCCTTGCCAGCCCGCACCTTTGCCAATGACTTGGTCATCGTGTATGAGGATCCTCTCGGGAGGGAGGAGGACATCCTTCACCTCAGCCAGGAGCTCCGCACTCAGTTCGGCCGCACAGATGGACTTGACCCGAAGGAGGGGAACCCCAGAACCACTGCTGCTGCCCGTGGACGATACAAGCTGAACATGGCCACCTTCCACCGTGTGACTGGGCGGTGCTGAGAGGTGGAGCGGAAGGGAAATGATGAAGCGCTGAGGGAGCAGACCCCTTTCCGATCCGTCCCTTGTCATTTCTTCCTTACCCGTGCCATTCCTGTAATCGGAGCCTGATCGGAGCAGGGGCAGGGAGACAGCTCGATGATTCCTGTCCAGAGAGCCTCGTGGGTCTTCTCGAAGAGAGATTTCTGTGAGAGCAACAACCCCCTCAGAGCTGTACTCCTATGCCCCCCAGTGATTCAGGGCTCTCCCTGCCAGCTGGGGTCACTGGGGGCCAAGAAACTCAGATTCTAGTTCTGAATAGATTACAAACTCCAGGTACAACCTTAAGCAAGTCACGTTTCTCTGGGCTCCATCTACCCATCTGCAAAGAAAAAATAATCTACCCTCCCCTGCCAGTGAGGGAAATGGGCAGTCTTTTAAAGATGAACCAAGGGCCGCATTAAGTCATTCCCCCCCACAACCGATAAGCATAAAATGATAATAGAGCTGTTCTTTTTTCTCTTTAAGAGGGAAAAGGAAGGAATTACTTAGCTGTCAATCAGGAAGAAGTGAGTCAAATCCCAAGAACTCATTAGCAATAGGAGGCCATGTGACAGTGGTGAAGAATTTGGGGCCAATTTGGGACTGAGATTCCCCCCCAGCTCTGCTAATCTGCCCCTGCGCCCTGACTTTCCTCACTCAGATGATCTCCTCTGTCCCTCCCCTATTCGGATCCCAGAGCCGGGACCTCTGGAGAGTGGGATGTGGCCCTTCTAAGGGCCCCGACCATTCTCTGAGGAGATTTTATAGACCACCTAAGTCTGCTTTTATGGGGCGGCTCTTCACTCCTCGGCTGTTTTGTGTTTTCCATTCTATAGCAGGAATCGAATCCCTTGCCGGTGACCCCAAACCTCATGTTATTGTTTGTTCCTCTCTGGCTCTCCGGAGCTGAGTCCACAGCCAGACAATAGGCCTCTGTCAGCTGGTCACTCCATCAAGTGAGTCACCAGCCGTTCCTCTCTCTCCCCTCCCCATCCGCAGAGACTCCAAAGTACAGATCCCAGCAGTTGGCTCCCCCCCACACATGCAGGTGTATGGAATAAAGCCTCTGGCATCTTTCCTGGTGGCACTGAAGACGGGCATTAGAAAAGCCCCATGCTGAGTGCACTGATGCCTCGGTGGCCATAGCAGAGCCAGCAGGGTGCAATTAAAATGCTGGGGGCAGAGGAACCCCCCGGGGAGAGATGCCGGGCCTACATTCCTTCATTTCTTCCAAGATAAGCATATCTTGGAGTAGCATAATCTCAGTCCTGATGGAAATGCATCTTGGCAGAGGAGGCATCCACTGAGATGGACGTCCCCCATCCCGTCCGGCCACCAGGGAAGTCTCAGTGGCTGCCTCCGGGAACTCCGTCTGCCTACGAAGGGATCAGCTTGTCCCTCCTAGGACTCGGCCACCGCTGAAATTTGCCCTGCTGATACAACAATCCAAGACAATCCCCAAAGACTCATGATGGGAGATGCCATCCACAGCCAGGGAAAGCACGACAGAGCACACTATTTTCACTTTTTGTGGTTGTTTTTTTGTTTTCATGGCTTTTCCCTTTGGTTCTATATCTTCTTTCATAACATGACTAATGTGGAAATATGTTTACATAATTGCATATGTATAAGCTATATCAGATTACTTGCCATTTTGGGGAGGGAAGGAAGGAGGAAAAAAATTGGAACTCAAAATGAGTTGAATGTTGAAAACTATCTTTACATGTAATTGGAAAAATGAAATGCTATTTTCAAAATTAAAAAAAAAAATGAAATATGCTGAATGTTGTCTTGGGCTCTTCCCAGAGATAATAAATCAACTCTGGCTTCACAAGTCTATACCTGCTTGTATTCCCCAGGTAAACAGCTCCTGTCCTAGTCATCTCTTCCCTTGAATGCTTCAGGCTACATACTTCTTGTGTACTTCTACCTTCTGGAGCTCAAAGAACCATTTTGTACCAGATTCAGAGCTCTTCTTGGCTTGGGGTCCCCGGAATCCCCCAGACTGGGTGACAGCCATGGACTGGTAGACTTGGGTAGGGCTAATTGCCTTCTCTCGTAGGATCATTTTCTTTGAGCTGGGTTTACCATTCATTTCATCCTGAACAAGAAGGCCTGGCCCAAGGCTACAAACTTTGCTCCCACTCTGCAGAGGAAGTCCCTGGCCCTCTGCCCTGCTTCCGTCTGTTAGGGGCCCCGTTTCCTCTGGCGCAGATCCACGCCAGCCCCCACTACCCAGATAATTGCCACTTCTGTACACGGGGGTTCATGGGCCGGGGCATCTACATTCACATTGGTTCTTCCTGTCAAATGATGCACACCCAGCTCCGAGAAGGCTGGGGCCCCAGCTGCTTGGTGGCATCCAAATTAGCACTTGTCAGAATATAGGTCAACAAGTTGTTTTCGGTTCTTCTCTGAAATTAGCTCTGTACACATGGTCCCCAAACACTTTGGAGACAGCCCTCTCCGAGTCCAATCACACCCATCTGGGGATGGGAGAACGGTCCCCCTGCCCACGAGCCCTCTATTGGCAAATGCAGTTGGTTTTCTATGATCATTGATCTTCTGGCACAAATCTGTCCCCTGATGATCTCGGCTGGCATTAGTGCGTGACATAAGAGACCTGCAGGAGGCTTAAAGCCCATGTCACTTTTCTCCTCCCAGCAATTTCCAGAATGTGCCAGGGCGTCTGGGCGGGATCCTCTCCCCCTCCTTCTCTCCTTCTGGTTTTTTAGCCACTTTCTGCCCTCCATCTTAGGGAGAGGCAATGTGGACGTAAAGGACAAGACTTAGACAAAGCAGGTGGAAGGGCGGCCCTGGGAGTAGGGGATAGGAGGGGGGGGGACGGCCACTGTGAAAGGCGGCCTCAGGGCTGAGTCTCAAAGGAAGCCAGGGATTCCAAGAATTGGAGATTCCAGGCCTGAGCAAAGGCGGAGGGATGAGAGCAAGTCTTCCTGCAAGTGAGTCAGAATGGATGGCCCTTAGCACGAGTGAGAGGTGTGAGAAGATGAGAAAGGAAAGAGGAGGCCCCCGGTAAAGATCTTTAAATGCCAAACAAAGGAGCTTATTATGCTTTATGCCAGAGGTAATAGGGAGCCACTGGGATTTATTGAGTGGCAGGGTGGGAGACTGGGGGGGTGGGGGGAGGGTGACATAGTCAGACCTGCATTTCAGAAAATCACTTTGGCAGCTGTGTGGAGGATGGATTCGAGTGGGGAGAGATTCACTCTGCACTCAGTAGATACTTAATAATCTTTTGATTGATTGATAATAGACATGCAAGTTTTCTGAGTCATCATGCAAAGCATAATGGGTGCTATAATGAATTATAATTTCCATTGTTAGATTCTAGTCCCAAGGGCACAGACTTAGAACAACAAGACCCCAGAGCAGGCTGGGATCTTAGAACGCAGGGGGCAGATGGTCGGACCTGGGAGGGACCTGCCCCCAGGACACAGAATGTCAGACCTAGGAAGGGACTAACCACAAAGAGCAAAAACATCCCAGAGCTAGGAGAAACTCTGGAGATCACGCAGTTCAACCTTCTCATCTTAAAGATGAGGCACTGAAGTCTCAGGTGGGGGAGGAGACTTGCCCAAGTCAGTGGCAGTTTTCCTAACTCCCAAATCTGAGGATTTTGTCAACTTTTAGGTCCATGCTGGGGAGAGAGGGAGAAGGGGAGTGTTCCAGTGAGACTAGGGGTCTGTCCCTGCAGGCTCAGTCTAAGAGCTGAAAGGGACCTCACCTCAGAAGTGTCTGTGGGACCTGCACCCAAGCAAGAATCCCTCTAACAACGGGCCCAACAAACGCTTGGATCTCCACTCATCACCTCCCAGACCCTCCACTTTGGGAGGGAATAAGCATTACGTGTGCCAGGCATTGTACTGATCCTCACAACAACCCTACAAGATAGGTTCTGTTATTAACTCCATTTTACAGATGAGGAAACTGAGGCAAACTGAGGTTAAGAGACTTGTCCAGAATCATGCAGCTAGTCTCTAAGGCTCCCTTTTAACTCAGGGCTTCCTGACTCTAGGACTCTGTTCAGTCTTACCTCTGAATAGAGGTAAAGGGAAGGGAAAGATGAGTAGCCAGAGAGACTCACCCCTCCTCTTACTCTTCCTCCTCCACAACTTGAAAAGCAGCAGGGACAGGAAGCAGACCACCAGCACGGTGATGATTAAGAACACAATGACGAAGGCTTGTGGGAGCTCGGAGGAGCTTTGTATCACGTAACTGAGGTGCCGACATTCCCCATTAAGGCAGATCTAGGGACCAACCAGACCCAGCTCAGACCCCCTGGGCTGGGACCTGGTGAAGCCCCCCAGCCCCTCCCCCTCACAAAGACCTCCTCTGGGCCTCTCTGGCCCACTGGTAACTTGGACTCTAGCCCTTGTTTCCCTGGATCTGTTAGATGAGATTCTGTTACCGAACTCAGGGCTAGGGGAGCAAGGCTTAGGCTTCCACGACATTTCCCTGGGGAGCCTTTTCCCTGCGATGACACTGCCCAAGTCTCGCTGGGACCCCCTTGTTGGGGCTCCCATCTCGAGTTACAGAGGACCTGAGAGGGCAGGTGTGAATCCAGGGTTTAGGAGTCTAGTATTTGAGGCTCAGGTCTCGGTTGTTTGTTCCCGTGTTCCTAGGAAATAGCTCTCCCTCTCTACCCTTGGCCTGAGGCTCAGGGAGACAAGGGGCTGTGCTCCGGGTGCCCGAAAGTTCCCTACCTGCAGGGGAGCCCCGTTGTGGGGGATGGACAGGGTGGGAGGAACGTAGCAGATCACGGGGTTATTCTTCAGGTTGGCCCGACAGCTCTGGCCCCCCACGGTCATGTTCACATCCATGCAGGAGGCCACGGCGCTCAGTCCAGGAAACTGAACACAAGAAGGTGTTTTCTGCTCTACCTCTCCCAAGCTTCTTTTCTCCGCCAGCACATGTTGTCTCTGGTCCCCTCCCTCCCTGTCTGCCAATGGCTTCCCATGCCCAGGGGGCCAGAGCTCTCTCGCCCTCAGAACTCAAGCCTCAGCCGGGTGGACCCCCCGCCACAAACCTTTATTTCCACAGTGCCGTGGTCAATCTTCAGGGGGCCCAGCTGCGGATGGACTTGGGGCTTGGAGTAGAAGGGGAAGTTGGGATGGAAGTAGAGAACGGAGCCGTCCCCGCTGATGCTCAGGTTGCCCTGTACCTGCTCCGCGTCCGGCAGGTGGGAGTAGGCAGGAGCCAGGCACACGCGCTCCGTGGGGAGGGTCACATTGCTGCACTCCTGAAGGCCAAAGTTAGGCAGGTTGGCAACGCTTCTTCCCAGTCCCGGGCTGGGGACTGAGGGCCAGCGAGGCTGCCCGGGCTAGCACAGGAAGGAGGGGGAGGACAAGGTCTCAGAGGAGACTCCCAGGGGTGGCTCACCCGGTGCTCCTTTGTCTTGTGCCCGTCCTCGAAGGCCAGAGTCATGTGCCAGACGGCATCCAGGTTCTGGCCTCGGATAGTGATGCGGGAGCCCCTGGAGGTTCAGAAAATGAGACTTTATTTTCTGTTCTCCCATACAGGTACTGTGACGAGCAGCAGCCTCTGGGGGGAGAGCCCGGTGTGCCCACGAATGCCCAAGTCCAGGAGAGAACTGGGAAGACATGGCCCAAAGGAAGCAGGAGTCTAGACTCAGGAGCCAGCGATCAGTTCCTCGTATCCCTTACAGACTGGGAGCTCCTCAAGTGAGGAAGGAGGGGGGACAGAAGGTGGAACAGACAAAGGGACTCACGAATAGCTGCAATTGGGGGAGATGCTGAAGATGCGGGGGTTGTCCCGATACTGGAAGAGCCACGGGATAGAGATATTGGACCCTCCAATGGACAAGCTGATGGAGACATTGGCCAGGTCCCTTCCCGGCGGCGTGACACACAGAAGCCTTTGTTCTTCCATCCTGAGGAAAGAGGGAGGACAAGATTCAAGGGCCGAAAGGGCGGAAGTCGCAGGCTGGCTGGCCCAACTTCTCCTTCCCTCCTCACTCTCCTCTGAGAACCTTTTCCTGCTCTGGGCTGGATCCCTCTTAAAGTCTCCACTCAGCCATCACCAGTCACCACCTTTTCTGGGTCGTGTCTGACTCGCACTTGTCCAACAGCATGTCCGAGGCATTCCTGAGCTGCAAAGTGTATCTAGTCCCGTTCCTAACTGAGCAGGAGCTTTCCCAACAAGCGGTCATCCAGTCTGTGTTCGAAAACTACCAGGGAGGGAAACTTGCTACCTTAAATGCTGTTTCTTTACCCTGAAATAAAATCTGCCTTCCTGTACCTGCTGCTCCTGATTCTGCCCCCTGCAGCCAAGCAGAATGCTAAGTGTTGTTGACAAATTCTGGGCCCAGAGTCAGAAGACCTGAGTTCAAATCCAGTCTCAGACGTTTAATAGCTATGTGATTCTAGGCCAATCACTTTACCTCTGTTTCCTCATCTGTAAAATGGGGATAATAATAGCACCTATTGTTATGAAGATCAAATGAGATAACAATTGTAAAGCACTTAGGACAGTGACAGTGAGCTCTACATAGATGTTGGCTATTATCATTACTATAGGACAGCTCTTCAAATACTTTCCCCAAGTTACATAGATAGATTATCTATGTCAGAATTGGGTAAATCTAATCAAAAATAATAAAGAAGTTAAAGGGATGAATATATTTTAGAAAAGTTAGATATGGCAGCTCTCTGGAGAAAAGTGAATGGGAACAGGAAGGAATAGACTTTTTTCCTCAGCATACATGGCAACATCACAAAAACTGGCCATGTATTAGGACATAAAACCCTCACAAACAAATGCAGAAAAGCAGAACTATTAAATGCACCCTTCTGGTACTATAATGTAGTAAAATAACATTCAATAAAGGGCTTTAGAAGCATACCTAACTAATCCAATCCGAAGGGATAGATACATACATAGATGGATAAATACTAGGTGGTATAACAGCTGGAGCACTGGACTAGAAATTAGGGAGACCTGAATTTGAATACTGCTTCAGACTATCACTACTCACATGGCCCCCGGCAAGTAACTTTTTACACTTCTCAGCCTCCTGAAAGCATGGATAATAACAGCATAAACTTCACAGAGTTGTTGTGAGGGCGAATGAGATAATATCAGCAAAGGGTTTTGCAAACTTTAAAACACTATATAAATACTGTTGTTGTTTGTCCTTCAGTTTTTAAGATGACCAATGACATCATAGGTGTTTCTTGACTTGTGCTTAAACTGGATTTAAGCGAGGTAGAGCTGCACAAAATTGCCATCTTTACTCTTCTTCATTAAACTCCAGGAGCAGGACAAAAGGCAGGACAACTGATGATGGCCCTGGATGCCTGGGAGACCTTGGTATCTCTGATTCTTGACCAAGCTCTAAGCTCTTCCTAGCACCTGCTTCAGCCCCCTTCGGGGCCCACTGGAGGAAGGGAAATGTAGACGTCCCCCTAATTTTCTCAAGGGCTTGAGACTTGTTGATTACCCTCAACCTGGTTGAACCCATCTGCCAAGATGGTCACTGCATAGGTTACAGCTTCTTGGAGCCATTTGGGTAACAAGTGAACACTAAAGGTGGATGAGCAGCCCTGAAAAGGGTTCAGCAAGTCATCATACAAGAGAAGCATATGCCCCAATTATAAATGCTAGCTCCTAATCAAAGCTTAATATCTCTAGTTTCCGCAAAAAATCCTTCACAACTAGATCAATGTGTCTCCTTGCTTCTGTTTCTTTGCTAAATGCTCTTGGAATTTAGTCCCCTTGTCTTGACATTACAATTACAATAAACTTTGCCCCTTGACCAAGACAAAAAAATAGATCCTTCACAGACCCTCATTATTCCAGACAGGCTTTGTAGCATCTAGACCTAAATATAATTCTCCAGGTGTGATTTGATTAGGGAAGACAGAGTGTAACAGGGTTAGCAGCCTTCTCGTTCAGGATGGCAGTGGACTCCTCCCAAAGCAACTGAATCACATCTTTCTTGCTGTAGTCACTAGGGCCCTCAGTAGCTACTAACACAACAGCGCTTGATTGCTTCCACTATTAACTTGGGTTGTCAGATCTCAATTGGGCCCTCACTGCAGCAAAGCAATCCTTTTATTTCTCCTTAACTAATTCTCTCTTTCACTTTCCACAGTGATTGTGCCAAAACTTCTCCTCTCTTCAAGCCTTATTATTGTTTTCTGGCCACTTTCTCAGCAGAAGTCCTGACTTCACTTTACTGAGTAAATAAGAGACGATTTTCATCTCCTATCCCCACCCATCTTCTCTACGTCTCAAAACCATTTGCTGCCATCTCCTATTCTCTTCTCCTTCATTCTAGTTTCTGATGAAGGTGCAATCCTCAGGGTCCAAGACCAATCTCTTCTCTTAGACCTTTGATCCCACCTCCTTCCATCTCCTCAGATAGATTAAAATATAATCATTCCTCTTCCTCCAGTCTTCAATCTTTCCCTTTATGCCATCTCATCTACTTGCAAGCTCTCCCATGACTTTCCCTTGACCCTCTTGTTTCCTTAAACTCTCCTCCATTTCTCAGCCAAATTCCTAGAAAAAGCTACTCATTGTGTCTGCTTCCTCTCTTCTCATTCACTTATCAACCTTTTACTCTAACTTCTGGTTACATCGCTCAACTGAAACTGGCCTCCCAATAATCTCTTAGGTGCAAAATCTGGTATCTTTCGGTCATTCTTCCCAACCACTCTGCAGTAGACCCAAAGGATCACTATCTCTTCTTGGATACTCTTTCCTCTCAAGATTTAATGACACTATTGTCATTCTCTTTCTACTTGTCAAACTGTTTCTTCTGAACCTCCTTTGCTGGTCCATCATTCATACGTCACCTCCCAGCTGTGGCAGATGTACTGAGGCTTGTCCTAGGTCTTCTTCCCTTATACTTCTCTCCTTACTTTCTCTTGGTATCTTGATACAGATGATCCCTAGACCTATATATCCAGCCTGGTCTTTCTCCTGAGTTCCAGTCTTGCAGTAACTATTTAACATTTTAAACTAGATGTCTTTCAAACTCAGTATTTCCAAGACAGAATTCATCATCTTTCCCTCAAATTCATCCCTCTTCTGAACTCCCCTATTTCTGCCCAGGGTTGCACCATACAGTCCCTCCAATAGCTTCGGTGTATGTATACATTATCAGATAGAATGTAATCATGACATTGATTGATTCATTTTTGTTCTTTATATTCTTTTATATTTTTCCCCAGCATGTAAGCTGACACATATTGAGATGCTTAATAAACACTCATTGATTGACTGCTTGTCCCCCCCAAAAAAGAACACATTATAGCAACAAGTAGCCCCCAACCACGTTCAGCCACCATTACTCAGTGCCAAAGAAGTACTCACTGTTTAAGGGTGCACTCAGTCCCATTAATCAGCACCAGATGACTGGAACCCACGTTCAGATTTTGCCCTTTGATGGTGAGCTCAGTGCCCCCAGCCCGAGGGCCAAATAATGGCAAAATGGACGTCACCACTGGCTCCTACTCAGGGACACAGGAAAAAAGCCCAGAGAACACCTCATCAACAGCTCAACCCCCAATACTTAGGAAAAGCCTCCCAACACACCCATCATCTCCACATTTTCACCCACAGCAGTAACCAAACTGACTTACCACAAAGGAGAACCCGCCCAGGACAGAAGAGCCATTCAGCTGAAAGTGAAATTGGGTAGGTGCCCCGAGGATGCTGAGGGTGACGTTGGCAGGACCAGGAGCCTGGGAACTTGAAGCCTCCAGCAAACACTCCAGCTGTTCCACAAAGACCTTCTTGAAGCTTGGGAGGGGGGGAGGGGGGAAAGCATGAAGCCAGGTAAAGTCTCGTGTCTGAAACCTTCCCTCTCCACCCCATGACACAAGTCAACAAGCATTTAGTAGGTGCCTACTATGTTCTGGAAATTTTGTATAAAACCACGGAGAAAAGGCTTTTAAAGAGCTCATTCCACTGGGGGCTACAGCATGTAAATAACTATGTACAAACAAGACATATGCAGGATAAATTGCAGATAACTAACAGAGGGAAGCGAATAACATTAAAAGAGATGAGGAAAGGCTTCTTGCTGAAAGTAAGATTATGAGATTCTAAGTAGGATCTGAAGGAAAGCTGAGGACCAGGGCTGAGGGGAGAGAGCATTTCAGGTGTGAGAGAAAGCCAGCAAAAATGCAGTCAGAAGGTGGATCAGTTCCTAGTCTGGCATCCAAGGCTAATC
Organism: Sminthopsis crassicaudata; assembly: GCF_048593235.1. Lineage (NCBI taxonomy): Eukaryota > Metazoa > Chordata > Mammalia > Dasyuromorphia > Dasyuridae > Sminthopsis > Sminthopsis crassicaudata. Next base: position 670,684,019 of record NC_133617.1, read on the forward strand.
TGTATTATCTACCTTTATAGCCTAATTAGGAGATGTCCTAATTCCACCCATTATATAACCTTCCATCCCAATCTGCCTGAGCTACTTACCTTTTGTGAAATATACTTTACTTTTTGCTCATGCCTGGACTCTCCAACTCTCTACCCTATCAAATGAGATAATAAGTGTAAAGCACTTAGCCTAGTGCCTGGCACATGTGGGCACTTGGTAAATCTGTGGGTAGCCAGATGATGCAACGGATAGAGAGCTGGGCCAGGAGTCAGGTATACTCATCTTCCTGAGTTCAGATCTGGTCTGACACTTATAGTGTGACCTGGGGCAAGTCACTTAGCCCTTTTTGCCTCAGTTTCCTCATCTGTAAAGTGAGTTGGAGAAGGAAATGGCCAACCACTCCAGTCTCCAAATGTGGCCAGGAAGAGTCAGACATGATTGAACAGACAAATTCTTAATTCCCCGTTTCCCTAGACCTCTTTCTGTTTATAGGAATAGTCTCCATCCATCAAGACCCAGCTCAGATGCCACCTCCCTCAGGGGAGATTTCCCTTCTCCACCCCTGCCCCTTGTGCGCCTGCTAACTCTAACACCCTTTACCCTTCTCTTTTCTGAACCGAATCCTAGTGCTTTGTATGGTACTTTTATGTGTCTATTTGACTGCGACTTGAAGAAGGCAAAGACTGGGTTTTACTCAATTCAACAAAATGCTATTAGATGCTCTTAAGTGTTTAGCCTCGTGTTGGAGATACAAAGATAGAAGAGTACCTTCCCTCAAAGAGATTACAGTCTAACGGGAGAAAAAGACAAATACGCAAACAGCTACAATACAGTTGGAAACATAAGTGTGAAGGAGGAAAGATCAGGGAGGGATTGATCCCTTTTAGCTGGGGGAGGCAGGGAATCAGAGAAGGATACATGGAGGGAGTGACTCGAGCTAAGCCTTTAAGAAACAAGGATCATAACAGACTGAAACAGGGGGAGTGTTCCAGGCAGGGAACAACAGCCTTTGCAATTGCATTGTGAGGAAGAGAATGGGGAATAGCCAGTAGTCCCATTTGTCTCTACTATGGGAAGAAACGAGGTTGAAGCCATATTACAGAAGCCAGCGATGCCAGGGCAAGGAGTTTGTATTATATCCTGATGGCAATAGGGAGCTATTGAAGGAAAACCTCTCAGTAGGAGAGGGACATATGAAGATAATGATTTTGGCAGCTTGGAAGGGAAGATCAGAAGGAACAGTTAGGGGGCCTCTTAGGAGATTGTCCACATGAGAGATAAGGAAAGCCTGAGCCAAGGTGGAGCTGGTTGTTGTATGGGAGAGATGTTAAAGAAGGTGAGAAACAAGACTTGTCTGTTGATTGGCTGTGGATGGCTGGGGCTATAGGGTAGGAAAGAGAAGAATCCAGGACCAGAGCTTCAGAGCCTTGGATGAATGGATAGACAGTAGTACCGGGAACAGAAATAGGAAAGCTTGAGATGAAATGTAGGTTTAACTGGAAAGAAAAGCATTACTATGTTTCCCCTGTAACACCCACAGCACAGAGCCTTGAACATGGCAGGTGGTCGGCAAATGCTTGCTGAATTCTGAATTTTTATTACATATCATCCCTTCCACTGGTGTAGCAATTGATAACTACCAGGTACCCTCCCATTCCTTCTTGGTTCTACATAAACAAATGAGAGAGAAGAAGGACTGAGATTATTATTCCCATTTGACAGATGGGGACACTGAGGCATAGAGAGACCAAACAAGCATTGGGATAAGAACCCGAGTCTCCCTGGCTCCCTGAATGATGTGCCAGCTTGGAGCGGGCAGAAGGAGAGAAGAGGGACAAAGGAGAACAGTTTGCTAGCAGACTAGGAAGGTAGGGGGTCATGTATACATACGTCATGTATGAGGTAGCTGTAGGAGGCACTTTGCAGGGGCTCTGGCCCACTGTGACTTTCTGAGGACCCTCTGGGGCCAGATCCTGGAAGTGGCTGTGAAAGTTAGAGCCACATATTGTCAGCTTCGTGCTGCCCCTCGTGGGTCCGGCTTTGGGGTAGAACTGTAACACACATAGACCCGCACGTGTACACACATGTGTGTGCCTGGAGGAACCACTTCCCACTCCCCATTAGGTTTCTAGATCCAGGGAAGTGGGGGTAAAAAATTAATCCTAAGGATTGAAGACATGCCAGGAAAACCAGTGGGGTCTCACTTCATCCTGCTCTGGCTTCCCCAGCCAATTTAGTTTTCCCTTCCTCCTCTGCCTTTTATAGCCTTTAGAGCAATAGTTTTCAACCTGGGGAGTATGGACTTATTTTTATTTGAATTTTCATAAATATTTCAATATAATGGGTTTTCTTTATAAATTGGGTAAATTGTGAGTTCCCTGGGTTTATTGGAGAACTGGGGGCAGATTTGGCTTAGTGCTGAGTGACTTAATTTTTAATCTTTCTTTCTGAGCTGATCCAAGAGAAAGAACAGCTGCTCTGGGAGAGGGGATGGAGGGGCAAGGGCTGGAGAAAAACATACCTCAGTAATAATGGGGGGGCAGGAGTCCTGCTGCCAAGTACTTGGACACTCCTGTTTCCGGGCACAGACATCCCCACACCAACCACAGCCCATGAAGCGTTCGGCTTGGAGGCATTTTCTGCAGGTCAGGAAGTGACGGCAGCCAGGACCCTGGATTGGCACCTTGAAGACCTGTGGGTAAAGATGGAGGCACTGGTCAGAGACAAGGGACAGAGAGAGAGAAACAGACAAAGAGACAGACACACAGACAGACACAGAGACAGAAAGAGACAGAGAAACAGAAATAAAGACAGAAACAGAGGACAAAGAGACAGACAAACACACACACACACACACACACACACACACACAGAAAAAAGAGAGGCAAAGAAAAGAGAGAGGGGAAGAAAGAGAGAAAGATGTACAGAAAGTGAGAAACACAGAGGCAGAAAGAGACAGAAAGACCAAGAAAGAGGGGAAAAGGGAAAAACAGAGAGATCATATCTCTCCTTCTTTGTAGGCAGCCTTAGCTTGGATCACTCTGTCTTTAAATTTCTCAGAGTATTTTTCCCAAACCTGACTAGATGTGATCCTCTTAGTTCCCCCCTATTTAGTTAGATTTTAAGCTGATAGATTGGAAGATTTTTGAAGGTAGAACCTGCATCGTGTCTGTCTTTACATTTCTCATTAAGCACTGGGTCCTTCCTGTATTTGGAAGGTGCTTAATAAATGCTTCTTTATTTGGGAGGTGCTTAATAAAGGCTTCCTGAATTGAGATTAGGCCTTTTCCCATAGGGAAAGAATAGCTAGGATCAGAGGGACACTGCCCATCCCCTTTGCTGATACCCTCCTGCATGGCATCCCAGGGAGATGCAGACTTTACTTTATTGCCAGAGCTGAAGAACAGGTGGTCTCCAAGTCTGCTGACCTCTCGATGCACAGGCTGGGAAGATCCCAGGGAAAAGTTGGACACGTAGAGCAGATAGTTGAGTGACCTGAACAACTTCACCTGGGGGCCAAAAATGAACATGAATAATAGAAGTTGCTAGGGCATTTTATGATTTATAAAATACTTTGTGATTATTATTCTCCCTTTCCTCTCTGTGTCTCTTTCTCTGTCACTCTCTCCCCCCCCTTCTCTTCCCATTATTACCCTGCTTTTCTCACACATTCATACAAAGAGGTAGAATTGTGGATTTTTTCCAGCTCTCTTACCTCCGAGGTTAGAGCTCTTTCCCCCACACCCTGCTTCCTCTTTGCCAAAAAATAGTGACCTTAACAACTGTCTTACCCTCCACCAGACATCTTCCTCCCATCCTCACCTGCAGGATGCGCCCATCAGCAGTTCCCATATGTGCCACCGTAGCATTGTCCTGAAGGATAACGTGGATGGCCGTAAGGAGAACATTGTCCAGGTGCCCATTGAGGAGGTCCTCTCGGGGGTAGTTGGTGGAGATCGTTGTGGGGTAGTTCCAGCAGCTGACATTGGAGTCCAGGAATATTGTTTTAGGCTGAGAGAGAATCAAAGGATGCCAGCAGAGAGGATCAGCAGAATTCAGAAGAGTAAAAATGAAAACTCATATTTCTATAGATCTTTGAGGTCTCCAAGTGGCAGCAGTGGCTCCCCATTGTACTAAATAAAGTATAAACTTCTGATCCTGGTATTCAAGGCTTCCCACATCCTATCAAGCCTTGTTTCATTTAACTCACCTTTGGGTACCCCAAGCAAACTGAAATTGTTCTCTGTGCCCCATTCTTATCCTATCTCCATGTTAGGCTGGCAGTACCAACAGGGTTACCTAGATTTCAGAGATGCTGAAATAAAGGCCCAGTTAGTCAGTAATAGAACCCATATTTAACCTTTGGTCTTTTCTGAAATAAAATCTTAATCTAGGTTGTTCCTCAACATTCTCTTACTCACCTTCAAACCCTTATTTCATCCTTCCCCTCCCCAAAGACCCATCAGCCCCAGAAAGCTAGTTAGGGCCCTGAAGGCACTGCTCACCACAGAAGCCTCACCTTCCTCCTCCTCCTCCTCTTCCTCTCAAGGTCCATCCCCGCCCCTTCAACACACACTCACATTTCCTGTTTCCAATATTGCCACAGACTTTGCTCAATCTGAGGTCTGTCTGAGCTGTGTCAGGGAATGGGGAAGGTCGAGGTGTACTCCATCTGTCTGCAGCTGGATCACGCCTACGCTTATGAAATGAGGCCCCTCGTGCAGACTCCTAACCCCGTCCCCTCCTCCCCTGATGCCCTTAGACAAATGTTAGACTGGGGCACCCTGACCCCCACTTACGGAAAAGGGGACAACTGTCCAAGGGACACATTAAGAACATAAAGGATCATGGCATTTAAAGTGAAAGGAGATGATTAAGTACAACCACTTCCTTTTTACAAGTGAATAAACTGAGGATCTGAAAAGGAAATCACCCAGCCAGTTAAGGAGCAATCAGGATGTAGACCCAGATCCTTAGTTTCCAAATCTGGTGCCTTTGCCCTGGGTTAGAGCTAAACAGTTCTTGTCAGGAGGGCCCTCCTGGCGGAGAGGGGAGTCTGGGGGCTATCACTCCAGAGGAAATCCTGCGAAATGTTCTCAGCGTGACTCAGAGACAGGTGAGGTTCTGGCGCGACAGGTCTCACTTTCCAAACACCTAGGCAACCTTCGCCAGCTCAACCCTGCCTTACCCTGCGGGCTCCCTTCTCCGGAGACCGGAGGATGATCTTCCGTCCTTCCAGCCCCACCCCAGTTCTTAAGAGTCCCAACAAATTATGACTAGTAGTCCTTCTAACGCGGACAAAGCAACACAGAGCTGGATAAGTGAACATCAACGGCTCTGGTCTGTACAAACACCTCTGTGGCTGGTATCACATGGGATCCTCACAGGGGGCAACACAGGAGGCAGAAGTTATTACACTCCCCTTTTGTAGATGAGGAAAGTGAAATCCATAAAGGATAAGATCAGGAATTAGAGGCAGAGCCCGGACAGAACACAGGTCTCCTGCTGGCCGGCCAGGGATTTTCTGCCTTTGTAGCACTTTTAGAACTGGAAGAGACCCAAGAGATTATTTCGTCCACCCTGCTTCCTTTTATAGAGGAAGGACTTGCCCAACGGTCCACAAACAGGAGGCAGGTCCTAAATAAATCAAGATCCTGGACTTCAAATTCAGGGCTAAGTAAATATGGGAATAATGTAATCACCAAGTCACCAAGTGAGTCTCAGAAGGTGGAGCAAGCAAGGGAGCAAAGCCCCTGGAACCTGGCACAACTGTCCCGAGGGATGTTAAACCTTTCTCCTGGAAAAACTGGGTCTGGCCCCAGCTTCCCCAGCCTCCTTGACTGACCTTTTCACTTCCTCCTTCCCTTCCCTGAGCTCCAGAGGAATCTTGGGGAGAGGCTGGGATGGGCGGGAATGGGAGAGCAGGTCTGTGGAGGAGGCAGGTGGGGTGTTGGCTACTAGGTGTCGGCTTGCCTCACCCCCATGCTCCCCTTTTCCCCCACTGCATCAGCTCATACTATCAGCTGGGATGCAGCCCCATCTTAAACACTGGCCGGGACCATTCAGGGTGACAATTAAATAGAACTTGTATAAGAAATGGATCCCATTCCCATAATGGTCACATATTTTGGTGGGGTGGGGAGCAGTGTGGTACAGTGAAAAGGACACAGGCTTTGAAAGGGGCTGGACCTAATGGCCTTTCTTTCAGCACTGGATTGATGACCAGACCTGGATCTGTGATCTCTGATGGGCTTGCTCCAGACAGGAGCTACCAAGAGCAGAGGGAAAAGATGCTCTGTCCCAGCTCCTAATCTATTTTGCCCAGGAGAGAGGAGATAGCAGGGAGTCTGTCTGTTTTCTGGCCCCAAAGTCAGCAGGGATCAGATCTATAACTTGGCTACATCCTGCTCTAAGCACTGAGCAAGGGAGAGTCAGTAGATGATTCTTTCAGTTATTGTTGATCCTGGAACAAGTCACAAAAGTCTCTGTCAAATGAGGGGCTTGGGCTAGAGTCCTTCCATGCACTATCTAAATCCATAATCCCAAGAATGGGGGTGTCTGCCCCAAAGCCAAGAGAACATGGGCAACAGCAGCACTTAAATTCAGAAATGGAAATTGAGAAGCGTTCTGGGGACTGGTCTGTAAAGGTCCCGTAGGGTCAGGGAAGGAGCCACTCCTCCAGTGGAGCTGGATAACCCCAGGGAGAGGGGGTGAGGTTAAGGTATCTGTTTCTTCACTAGGAACTAGCTATCATTCCTCTCTCCCTGGGGACTCCATGGTATGGACTTCAGGTATGCTAGAAAGCAGGGATGGGCTAAGTGACTCATTCATTCTCTCCTGCTACAAAATTGAGGGGGCGGGATTTAGGGGTGAGGAGTGGGGTGGGATGGAAAAGGAAAGGCTGGGCTGACCATGCCCTTTCCCCTCAAAGAGATAAGTAACATTCTTACTTCCTTTAACTTTGGTGAGCCTCAGTTTACCCACTGGTAAACTCAGAATTGAAATTTCAAGGCAACAAAGTTGCATAGAAAAACTTTGAAAAAAATAAAGATTAATAGGACTGGATTCTAATTCTGACTCAACTAGTAACTTCCTGAGTAGACTTGACTAAATTACTTAACTTTTCTGAATCTTAGTCACTTTGTATGTAAAAATAGGAATAAGACTAAATATACAGAAGGGGCATGATTCAGGGGAAAGCAAGAAATAAAATCTGGCCCAAGTCTTGGTTCCATAATCTAATAGCTATTTGACTTTGACCAAATAACTTGTCTTTTAATCTTCTCTTTATCCTTTGTAAAATGTTAAGGTTTTGTTTTGTTTTTTTAATCTGCAATTGGGCTTTCTTTTAAGAACAAAACAAAAAAGCATCCCCCCATCCCGTTTGAAGATTCGTAGCTCATTTCAAAAAGGGTGCATCAAAGTTATTATCCTCTGTTATTAAAATAAAATTTTAATTGCTGTCTTTTGCTTTTATATCTGAAAAAATGGGGATATTAATCCTTGCACTGACTCCTTTCAGAGCTGTAGTGAGGATCCAATGAGCCAATGCCCCTGAAAGTGCTTTGGAAAGTCTAAAGTTCTGAACTGATGGGAAGGGCATGTGCTCAGTGGGACACAGAAAGCTTTAAGCAACTGGTTCCACAAGTGGTCACTGGGAAAGTTGGAGCAGGGCAGGTTGTTGTTGGTGGTTTTCAAATTCTCTAAAGTTTAGCCTAGAGGTTCTTAATCAGATGATTTGTGTATCCATATATAGTATATTATATACACATATATCCGCATATATGTTTATATGCACACATGTGAGAATAAGTACATAATACACAAATGCATGTGTTTATATGCATTACATATGCACATGCACTATTACAAATATGCAGGTGTGTATATTATATATTGTACACATATATACATATTGCACAGTGTATACATGTATATGTATATGTAATGTATGTATATGTATACATATATATGCAATATACATATATAATATATTACACATATGTGTACATGCATATACAGATACATTGCAGTGTATTATAATGTATGCATACATATACACATAATATTGTGCTACACGCGTATGTGCACACATAGAAAACATGCATGTATCATATGTTGCACATGTGTGTATCATGTACATACAGATGTGCATTGTGTGATACATTATATCATACCTATACATGTATACATAAATGTAATAAATTGTATATTGTGCATGTGTGTATGCATATATAATATATTATGTTATACACATATGCATATACAGACATATGAAATGTATATATAGTATATTGCAGGTGTACATACATGTAGTATATAGATATGCACAGTATGTAAACATTGTGTACCAATACATGTATGTACACATACATACTCACACACATATTTATAATATTACATGTACACATACATATATGCTCGTGTATTTGTGGTGTTGTATGTATTGTACATGCATACATACACAAATATACAAATACATATCTATGCATAATATATTGCACACATGAAAACATGCACACATTTAGATATACATAGTGTGTATTATGCATGTATATATTTACACATCATAAGTATGCATATGTATATAGTATATTTTATATAACTTACATGTATACATCCTCATATATATGTATAATATATTATGTATAAAAATTTATTCACTAACTTCTAACTGAAATTTAACATTTGATTCTGAGAACTCCACAGGTTCCAGCAGACTGGGCAAAGGGATCTAGGATGCTAAAAACCTCCGGTCTAGTGAACCCCAGAGGCTAATGTCTAAAATCGGAGGCTAATGACAGTTTCTTCTGGCTCCTTAGCAGGTGAATAACTTGGCCGGCCCACACGGGACAGTGTCCCCGGCTATGGGACCAGAGGGAAACCTAGAAAGCTATGATTTGCTTTAGCACATCTTAGGCCCCTTCTCTCAGACTAGAGGTATAGAACTGGGGGGGAGAGGTTAAAGGGGGAGTGTTTGAATTTGAGGACTAGGCCCTCTCAGGTGGAAAGCTAGATGTTAGCTCTTCATGAAAGAAAAAAGCAGATTTGAAGTGAGAAGACCCAGATTTAAATTCTGCCCCATGACCAACTAGGTGATTTAAAGGATCATAGATTTAGACTTGAAAGGACCCAGAGACCTAGCCCACCATGAAGAGGATAAAGAATGATAATGAAGCTGGGGCCCCACCTGGAAGGGCAAAAGAGGCCTGGGCTTGAGAAGCACAGGGAGCTTGGCAGCATGTGCCAAGAAGGGAGGTGCCGGTGCTCCCTCAAACCAGGTACACACTCCACTCCACCCTTGCCAAGTCCCAGCAGATTCCTGAAGCTATCACACCCAACCCCAGGATGTTTACAAACTCCTGAACCTGGCCTTAGCACCCACAGAGAGGACTCTGTCACACACAGAAAGGACCCCTGAGCCCCTATGCCCAAATCCAGGGGCAGGGGAAACATGGACCTACTCATGGACTGGACCCGCAGTCACTAACCCACCTTCCCAGGAAAGACCTGGTCTGGGTACCAAACTTTGACTAAGAATTGTCTGGATCAGGGCTTTCTATCCTCAGAAGCTAAGACTCCTGACCCTACCCAGGGGGCTACTTATTGTATCAAAACCTTAAACTCATACAAAGCCCAGAGACCAGCCTCCTGCTGCAGGGGGTGGGGCACTGACCTGGCAAGGGACGGAGCTTTGAACAGCAGCATGTGGTACAAGAAAGCTGTCACATAGAGGCAGCAATATATATATATATATATATATATATATATATATATATATATATATATATATATATATATATATATATATATATAATATTACAGTTCCATATCCGGGTGACCTTGAGTAACTCATTTTTTTCCTTGATGGAAACTTTCACTCCTCTCAGTAAATTTTGGAGATCTGACTAGAATAGAGGTTCTTAGCCTTTTTGTGTGTATTGGGCCCCTTTGGCAATCTGTGGAAGCCTTGGACCCCTTCTCAGCATAATATTATTTTCATTCACAATAGAAGGAAATGCTAGGTTTCAGTTAAAGGTTAGCACACACACAAAAAGGCATTTTCCCCCATCCAAGATCACAGACCCCTGAAATCTGTCCACAGTTTCCCTGTGGGATTCATGGGTCCCAAGTTAAAACGCCCTGGACTAAATGATCTTTGAGATCCCTTTCAGCAATGAAATCAATGATTCTGGAGGCTGGGCTTGGGAAGTGTGTCTCCTATAAAGGACTTAGCCCAGGTTCCCCAAATAGGGAAGGAAATAAATTGTCCTACTCATGGGGAAATAGAAGGTATCAATAGTCCTGGAGATGAGTAGGGAAAGGATCCCCGGAAAAGGGTGTTTGCCTGCCCTTCTGGTAGCTGGTGGGGGAAGGAGGGTGGAGAAAGTCAGAACTCAAGCTATGGTGTAATCACCCTTTGGTGTAACCTTGGAAACTCCTAATAAATCAGGGGAATGGGGCCAAGGCAGAGGGTGGGGCTGGGGCCCAGCCAGGAGGAAGTCTCCTAGCGCTGGGGCCTGTTCTTCCCTTTTCCTGAACAGATTAGCTATGATTCCTGACTTCACCACCCTTCTGGCTCTCCAGGATCCAGCAACCCCTTTTCCCATTTCTCAGCCAAGGCTCTAGACCTGGAAGGGAACACCTTTAGGTCATTTGGTCCCCAGGTTATAACTGTTTTTGTGCCAAAGACCTCTTGGATAATCTGGTGAAGCTCAATACCCTGGAAAACGTCTTGCTTTCCTTCTAATTGATGTTGAATTTCAGCTAAAAGTTAATGAAAATAAAGTTGTATTTTTTCCCCATCCAAGTTTGCAAACTCTCTGAAATTGGAAGTGCAAGTTATAAAACCCGATTCTAATCCAATCGTCTCACTTTTCAGATGAGGGAACTGTGGGCAAAGGGATTTGCTTGGGGTTGAGTCATAATACTTAGAGGGGTAAAAGATGTGACTCTAGAACTTTAAGGCTAACTCCTGAGGGAGGAATAAAAGGATAAGGAGTCTATCCTCAAACTTTGCTCTGGCTCCCTTTAATTTTTTCAGTGGTGGAATGAGCCTGACAGGATTCTGTCCCTTGTGCACCTCAAACAGTGGGTTCACCCCCTTTTGCCCCCATTTTCCCTCCCCCCCTCCCGCTCAGTCTCTTCCCCCTTCCTCTCCTCACCGGATCTGGGCAGTAGCTCTGGGGCTGAAAGAACTCCACTCCCCGCTCCACGCGCTCCTGGTTGGCCGGAGACCCACAGCATCTCTCCATGCCATTATCAATGAGCTCATCCAGTGTGCTTATGGAAAAGGCGCAGACGGCGGATTTGTGGCGCGGGACCCGGCTCCCCTCCCGGCTCACCGCAAAGGCCCCAAACAGCACTTTCTGGCCCTCAGGGACCCCCAGACCGGTTGCCAGCGAAGACCCCACTCTGGCCACGTGGGCTGCCTGAAGCACATTGTAGGTTTGCTTCTCCAGGCTGAGCCCCTGTCTCCTGCGCCGCCTCTTGTTAGAAAAGCGGCAGTCAAGGACCAGCTCCCTGTATTCCCCCACGTCCGTCTCGGTGGCACTCAGCCGCACCAGTCGCGTCTGGAAAGTGGTGAGAGCTTTCAATGACTCTGGCTGAACGGTCAGGAAATAGACATGGCCGCCAGAGTGGAAAGTGTAGACGTATTCGATGGGATAGCTGGCCAGGTACGCGGGCAGCACAGACAGAGCTGGAGAACTGGGGGCAAAGCCTCGGAGGTTCGACTTGAGCCTGCGGATGGACACAGAGTGGGGGCTGTAGCGGGAGGCCACCGTCTGGTTCAGGGTGGAGGCCACATAGAAGTATGAAGAGTAGCCCAGCTGCACCACAGTCACCTGGGTGCCCAGGGGGCTGGCTATGCAGTCTGGGCAGTCCTGGGGACGATTGGCCGAGGGGTCCCAGAGGCAGGAGGTGTGGCCCAAGCGGGGGGCCCTGTCCGGAGAGTCCAGGTCGTGGACAAAGCAGCGGCCTAGCAGGGAAGAGCCACAACTATAGAGCCAGGGCTGGTCAGGGTCCAGGACCAGCACAGCGTTGTCTGTGTCTCCGCCGGGTAGTGAGGATTCCGACCAATTACAGGCTGCGCAGGCCTGGCAGCTAGGGTGGCCGGCCGGGCCCGTGACCAGGCTCTGGAGCCGCTCCAGGTTGGCACTCAGCATGTACAGGTGATTCCTAGTGGCCACAAAGATGACCTGGCCATCGCCATAAGCTGTCACCCTTTGAATGGGGGCAGGAGCCTCAAAACTGGGCACCACATATTGGACGCTGAAGTTCCGGGAGGCGGCGTACGGGATCCGGGGACATTGCCAAGATTCCTCTAGGGAAGGTGTCCCCTGTGCCAGGAGGAGCAGCAGCAGGCAGAACGAGAAGGACCCCATGGCGGGGAGGGAGGGGGGTGATTGTCAACTGGGCCAGGGAGAAGGCGTGGCAGGCTTCATCCTTCTTGGGCTAGGAGATGAGGAGAGAGCAACAGAAGAGGATCAGTCCCTGCGAAAGAGATCTCTGGGGCCGGGTCCCCCAGCTTTCCCTCCTTCCCATGGCAGTCAGTGAATGTTCAGGACTGGAGTCATGGCAGAATCTTCCTTAGGAAAGGAGTTCCCAGAGCAGGGTCTCCGGAGGAGTGGGAGAGGAGGGCTGGCTTTCAACTCCCTTGGGCAGGAATGTCCCTAAGATTCCTCCCCAAAGCAGGTCTGGCCCTGAGTGTGGACTCATCCTCTCCTCCCTCTGTTCCTCCTCCCCCCCTTCCCAAGGAATGAGTCCCTGGGAGCCATACCTGAGGTAGGGGCAGGAGCTGGAGGCGCCAGCCACACACAGGAGACAGCTGCTCCAGTCTCTGTACTTCCAGCCTGGCCGCCTGAATCACTCACCTGTGGCCTTCTCGACTCGGGCAGAAAAAAGCTAGATCGGCCCTGCAGGCGGGGCTGGGGGGCTGAGCCCCGCCTGAGAGGGCAAGGGGGCGGAGCCAAGGGGGAGGAGCAGCGGCAGGGGTGGTGCTCCCCGGATCCCGCCCCGCTCGGAGGCCCGGGGATAGAAAGGTCCAAGTCCCGCCCGTGTCCTGCACCCGACCCAGCTAGGCGGCGGGGTAGGGTGGGGATCTGCTCGGGGTTTCAGTCTCCAGAGCCTACTGCCGATGCTGGGGACTGTAGCCAGAGAACCAGAGCCACCCCAGTGGCCGAAGTCAGCCTTGTAGAGAGTCCTGGACCCGGACTCAAGACAAGTTCAGTCCTGTCCCCGCCGGCTCGCTATAAGATCTTGGGCAACTTACAGGGGACTTGGTTTCTCGATTTATAAAATCGAAGCGGTCCAGACTAGCTGATCTCTCACCCCTCTCCCAACCCTAGTTTTTGGAGCCACTGTGGGGCCATTCCTCTCCTCCCCAAAGCGTCCAAAGGAGAAAGAACCCAAGTTGGACTCTGGCCAGAAAGCAAGGAGGACCCTGCTCGGGGAGCCGGCTTGCGAGAGCAGTGACTGGGCGTGGGAGAGAGCCCGGGCAGCGGGTGCCCTGCGTATGTGCATGTGCCTTTTGGTGTTCAGGTCTGGACCACACTTTAGGCTCACAGAAAGTCAGCGCTGGAAGGGATCTCAGGGAGGTGAGGATCCCAGAAAGAAGGAAACTTTCAGGTCATCTATTCCAAGCCCCTTTGTTTTACATAAGAGGAAACTGAGGCTCAGAGAGTAACGGGTTTTGTCCCATTCTATTAAATCAGACTTGGCAAACAAGCTGTGGGCCCAGGCCACAAAGCTCCAGAGTATAACCCAAATCTGCTTAAAATGTAGTTCCTGTTGTGTGTGTGTGTGTGTGTGTGTGTGTGTGTGTGTGTGTGTGTGTGTGTGTGTGTATACTGGGGTTTTCTAAGTCAATATGCAGCCCAGAGGAATCCTTATGTGGTCCCCATTTCATTTGAGTTTGACACTCCTGCATTAAGTGTAGAGTCAGATCTTTTAACTCTACCTCTAGTGCCCTCCATTTCTGTAAGATGCCTGACTGGTACTTGTTCTCCCCTTAAGGAGGGTCCTGAGCATCCTCAAAAATTCTTCCAGGACTCACATATGTGGAAAATGGAGTAGGAATGGAAAGGAGGGGGCCCGGGTATAAAGACTGCACCCAGCCCTCTGCTGCACTATGTGGAAGGCAGACCACTTGGCCCGGAGGAGGGATCACAGGTTTATGAAGAATAGACCATACAGGAGTACAGAGGGAATGAATCTTAGCAGTGAAGAATAGCTGCCATCAGGGTGCCCAGGATGTGGATGTATGTGGATGTGTATGGAGATGTGAGTGGAGACAACTCAGGTAGGGAGGGCAAGACAGATACGATCAGGGTACTTTCAGCCTGACCTGAAGACCCAAAACATAGGTCTGTAGAAGCAAAATCCTGTGCCAGTGAGGTCAAGAGGGCCCTGACAGAAAGAGAAAAATAAACTGGTAAAAGCAAAAATGAGACCAAAAACCCAAACCAGACAAAGGAAGATTGATGGATCCACAGAAGATATACACTCCTCTGAAACATGGGGAAAATACAGGAGAAAGAGAAGGAGGGAGGAGACAGGAGAGAGATGGAAGAAGGAGAGAAGGGAGGAAGAGAGGGAGAAGTCAGAGGAGGGAGGAGGAACGGGAAGGAGAGAGGAGGAAGAAGAAGGAGGGAGAGGGAGAAGGGAAAAAGGCAGAGGAGGTGGGGAGGGACAAAATATCCTGGGCTGAGAGTCAAGTGACTTGGATTCCAATCTTAGGTTTTCTGCTCTTCAGACTGTGATTGTCTCTGTCAGATTCTAGTCTCTGTGTGTCTCTGCCTCTGTTCTCTCTCCCTATCTCCTTGTCTCTTTGTCTCTCTCTCTCTTTTTCTATCTTTGCATCTGTATCAGCAAGAGCAGTTGGCAGGCTTGGCCCAGGGGATACAGATTTTCAATTTCCGCAGCTGAACGCCCCCCTCATTTGGCCGCCTTCCTGGTTGGTGGGGCGGGGGGAACCAGCTCATATCATTCCCTCCCCCTCCCCATGGCTCACGTGTCCTCTCCACCACCAAGGGTGCTGGGAAGCTGACACCGTGTGCCGTTATGTCACATGGGTTCCCTCCAGGAGAATTTGCTTCTTCTCCAGCACACGCCTCACCCACATACACATGTGTAAGAACACATAATCCCAGGGCGGGCAGAGGTGGATGCCCGGGCACACAGAATGCAGACATGCTACACACATGCTTATCCATACAACACAGGCTGCATATGTATGATATTAGGAGCTGTGCTTTTTAATGTGCTTTTAAGATTGGCAAAACGTTTTCCTAACTATAATGTGAACTAGATGCTATAGGTATTCTTTACACTTTATAAATGGGGAAACTGAGGCTTGGGGCTATTAGGTGAACCCACAAGATCACTTCCCGGTGATCATCAAAGTCAGGATTCAATCTCTTCTCTCTACGTAACATTGTCTTCCATATGCATGCACATGTGCATACACACACACACACGAACACACGACTTGGATCACACGATTAATTTTTCAGTCTGGGAACTTTTCCCAGCTCCACCTCTCCCCTCAGCCATGTGGAGTCAGCTGGTTGTCTGGGGGGTGCCTAGAAGCAGGGCTCAGTCTCATCTCTGACTTCTTGCCTTAGTTTACCCATCTCTGAAATGTGCTCCTCAATGCCTACTACCAGATCTTGGGAACGAAAGAACTCAAAGACCCAGGGCTTGGAGATAATTGGAAGGTAGAATCTGGGACTTTCAATCCCTTCCCCTCAAGAGGACGTCCAACAGGATTGGGAACACTCCAAGAACAGCCTCTTTCCTAGTTTGACCTGAGCTTCCCCCATGGACCTCATTTGTCTGTCTATAAAGCAGATTCAAGTTGGTACAAGGAGAAAGTAGGGAAGAGGGGCCGGGGAAGGCGCTAGGGGTGAGATCTAGAGAGTCTCTTTCATTTGAGATCAGAAGACCTAAGTCTGAAACTTAATCCTGCTCCTATCTATGTGATGTTGGACAAGTCAATCAGCATTTACTAAGTGCCTTCTATGTACCAGGCACTGTGCCAAGCAGCAAGGATACAAAGAAACAGAAAAACAAACCCCAACTAGACCCTGCTCTCAAGGAACCTCGCTTGCTCCCAGTTTCCTCATGAAAAAAAGAGGAGAGATTTGATTTATATTACAGGTTGTTAACCTTTGTGCCATTTGTCAATCTGGGAAAATCTGGAAACCCCTTCTCAGAACAAAATATCTTACTTTAGAAAACAGAAAAATTTAGAAAAATACAGAGGATTACAAAGCAAACTACATTGGAAATAGAATTGTCCAAACTTTTTTTAAAAAACAAATTCCTGATCCCCAGTTTAAGAACCCCAGATCTAATACTTAGTAAAAACTCTCCTAGCCATTCTATGATTCCTACCAATTTTCCTCTTTCTGAGAAAGACATTTTCCAGGGAGAATTTCTAGGGAGAAGACTGAAGGAAAGGCAATATCCTGTTCTGTTTGGCTTGGGGGGAAGTGGAGGAGGAGGCAAGTCAGAATTCCTAATATCTTACCGAAGGAATTTGGTTGCATAGTAGAAAAAGCCCTATTCCTGGAATCTACCCAGGATTAGCTGTGTGACATTGGACAAAATCCCATCCCTCTCTGAGCTTCCTTTCCCCTTGTCTGTAAATGGTAGGGGCGCGGTATTATCTCACAGAGGTCTTTTCCAATTCTAACAACTCTATCGTCGCTTCCCCCTCCCTGCCCACCCCCACTCAACACCACTTATGAACCAGAGAGCCTCTTGACAGTCTCCTTATTTAAAGAGGGCTCAAGGCAGAGATGGCTCAGCTGTTCCCCTCACCCAGAGCTTGGGAATCAGGACCCCCAGCCAATGGTTTTTTGTTTTCCCAGGCAGGATTGCTGATTCCCCGATGCCCATGCATCCCTGCAACAGCCAGATTCCCACCAGCCTCCAGAGAGCCTTTCCCCTTCTTCCCCTAATGGAGAGGGTTCTCACACAAGTGGGTGCACATAGACAAGATTAGGGCTTGGGTGTGTTCTAGTGATTTTCACTATTGTGCCTTAGACTCAATTTTTCCTTCTGTAGAATAGGTGACATTTCTTGATGAATAAAATTGGGATGGGGATGGATGTGAGGGGAATCTTTGAGGAAAATGGTTTTATATTCCAGGGACAGAACTAGCTCAGGCTGTGTGGGATGGGAGTGGGGTGAGGGAATTAATCCTATTCAGTTTTTCTCCTTAAATTACTCCTTCCTAAATACCACAGAATGCTGCTTCCCTCATGGCCTTGCTCCCCGGAATTAGACATTCCATTTCCTCAGCACTGAGGCATTTAAACTCTCCCAGCTGCCCAAGTAAGTACTTTATATGTATTTATATAGAAAGTCCCAAAAGTCTTGGTGCAGTATAAAGCTATTATTAAAGCTGCTTTAATAGCATAAAACTACACCTTTAGTTTTAAGCTATTAAAGTTTTAATAGCTTAAAACTGCACTGAGACTTTTGGAATACTATACGTTTAGGAGTGTATATTATTTGCTATTGGGATTGTGTACCCCCTTCTCAAAGCAGGAGTTCCCGGAGGATGGGGCTATATCACCAATCCCATCATATCTCATCCACCTTGTAAGGACTCTCTAAAGGCAGAACCAATGTCACTATTCTTAGGTCAGGGCTCCCTAAAGAGCTGTCTCAAGTCTATAGGATATATCCCTGATCAAACCCAGTACTTTAGATTCATCATCTGCAGGATGGCAGTGGTCCTATATGTCTACCCTAAAGATACCTGCGAATCTTCTCCAGGAATTCTCCCTGGGGAGCTCAAAAGCGAGTCCGGCCCAGAGCCATCATCTAGAAGATCTTGGCTACAGGTACTGATAGCTTCCCTGCTCATCCAGTTCATCAGATCTGCAGATGACAAAAAACTAAGTAGGCTACTAACAATACTGCTAGCTGGCATTTCAGTACCATTTTAAGACCAGTTTAACACTTTGTATACATTATTTCAGTTAACCCAAATAGCAACAACCCCGTGAGGTTTACACTGTTATTATTCCCACACCCCAAGCAGATGTGAACAAGGAAAGATGACCTCAAAATATTGTGTATTTATTTATTTATTTATTTATTTATTTATTTAACTGTAGAGCCATCCAAGGGCAGCCATCCAACTGAACTCTCCCAAAATTCACAACTTTAAAATAATGACTCAAATCAAATTTTAGAGAGGCAGAACCAACAAAAGGTCAGGTGAGACACTTTTCTGGTCTAAGAAAACTTAAGAAGATGGCAGGGAAAGTCTGTGACATCAGTAGGGAGGTTTATCTGGAGCCCACATACCTGTAGCTACGGCAGCAGCAACTTAGGGGCTCTCAGCTGGGAGACAGTAAGGAGATGGGATGACTGGTCAGAAAGAGACTACAGGGAACCCTTTGATGGCACTAATTATAGCTGGCACTGGAAGCAAGGTTCACAGTCTCATCTCTGACTTCTTGCCTTAGTTTACCCATTTCTGAAATGGAGAAATAACTGGCAACTCTATTGCCCATACACAGTTCTGGATTATAGTTCCACAGCTCAGAGGAACACTGGTAGTCAGTCACAAGGGAACAGGAGCTCTGGTCACAGCTCCAGAGTAAAGAGGAATATTAATGTTTGTAGCTACCCCTTTCTGGGTTAAGACCAGATCACAGAAGAGCAGTGGCAGAATCTTCCAGATCACACTACTTTGAAAGCATCAAATACACAGACCCTGAGAACTAGCTCTGAAAACAGCAGCACAAAAAAAAGCCAGAAGCCTACGCACTAAAATGAGCAAAGCCCAACTTTAACATAAAGTTCAGTCAAGAAATAGTCTAGAAAAAAAAATTAACAAATAGCAAAAAAAGATTTTTTTACCATAAAAAACTACTACCGTGGTAGAGAAGACCAAGATATAAACTTGGAAGAAGACAACAATGTGATGCAGCTACCAAAAAAAACTTAAAGAAAAATGCTAATTGGACGCAAGGCCAGCAAGAATTCCTGGAACAGTTAAAGAAAGAGATGAGTAGTAGAGAAACATTGAGAAAAGAAATGAGTGTTGCAAAAAAAAAAGAGAGAGAGAGAGAGAGAGAGAGAGAGAGAGAGAGAGAGAGAGAGAGAGAGAGAGAGAGAGAGAGAGAGAGAGAGAGAGAGAGAGAATTAATAGTTTGGTGAAAAGAGGCATGCAAAAAATACTGAAGAAAATAACATCTTTATTGAACATGTTTAATAGACATTGGACCACTTGCCATCTAGGGGAAGGAGTAGAGAGAAGGGATGATGATTTAAAGGAAGGCAGATTAAGGGAAGCTAGAAACAAAATGGACTTGAAGTGGGATAGGATAAAAAGAGAGCAAGGAAGAAACAAAAGAAAATGGGTTGGAGGGAAATCCATAGTAATCATCACTATGAATGTGAATGGGATGAGCTCACTCATAAAATGGAAGCAGACAGCAAAATAGATTAAAAACTAGAATCCAACAATATGTTGTTTACAAGAGACAATAGAAATAGAAAGACATAGTTAACATAAAGTCTGGAGCAGAATCTATTATGCTTCACCTGATATAAAAAAAGGCAGAAGTAGCAATCATTATCTCAGACATAGCCAAAGCAAAAATAGAACCATCTAAAAGGGAAACTATATTTAGCTAAAAGGTACTATAGACAATGAAGTAATATAAAAAAAAAACTTACCAAAAATTCTCTGAAAAAGAACTCATTTCTAAAACATATACTTAGTATATAACTGAGTCATTGTGATATTAAAAAAAAATAACAGTCACATTTCCCTGTTGATAAATGGTCAAGGATATGAACAGATACTTTTCAGAAGAAATAAAAGCTATCAATAGGCAAATAAAAATACTCTAAATCATTATTGACTAGAAAAATGCACGATGAATGGATCAACCATTCTGGAGAGCAGTTTGGAACTATGCTCAAAAAGTTATCAAACTGTGCATGCCCTTTGATCCAGCAGGGTTACTACTGGGCTTATACCCCAAAGAGATCTTTAAAAAGGGAAAGGGACCCATATGTGCAAAATGTTTGTGGCAGCCCTTTGTGTAGTGGCTAGAAACTGGAAATTGAATGGATGCCGATCAATTGGAGAATGGCTGAATAAATTGTGATATATGAATGTTATAGAATGTTATTGTTCGATAAGAAATGACTAGCAAGATGACTTCAGAAAGGCCTGGAGGGACTTACATGAACTGATGCTGAGTGAAATGAGCAGGACCAGGAGATCATTATACATTTCAACAACAATACTATATGCTGATCAATTCTGATGGAAGTGGCTCTCTTCAACAATGAGAGGATCCGAAGCAGTTCCAATTATTAAGTAATGAAGAGGACAGCTACACGCAGTGAAAGAATTATAGGAAATGAGTGTGGACCACAACATAGCATTTCCACTCTATCTGCTATTATTTGCTTGCATTTTTATTTTTCTTCTCAGGTTATTTTTAGTCTTTCTAAATTCAATTTTTCTTGTGCAGTAAGATAACTATATAAACATGCATACACATATTGAAGTTAACATATACCTTAACAAATTTAACATGTATTGAACTGCCTGCCATCTAGGGGAGGAGGTAGGGGGAAGGAGGGGATAAGTTGGAACAGAAAGTTTCGCAAGGGTCAATAATGAAAAATTATCATTGCATATGTTTTGTAAATAAAAAGCTACAATAAAAGAAAAGAAAAGAAAAGAAAAATGCACTTTACACCCATCAGAAATAACAAACATTGGAGGGAATGAAGGAAGAATAGGTACACTAATGAACTACTAGTGGAATAGTAAACTGATCCAATCATTCTGAAGAATAACTTGAAACTATACCCAAAGGGCATATAAAACTGTAAAATAAATCTTTCTTGCATTCATCAGTGGAGTTCTTAGTAAGATATTTACAAATAGGGGCTCGTCCGGGATCCATACTTTATGAGTTCAGGGTGGCCCTGTAGAAGCACAAGGAGACTTGTCTCATTGATTCTCTCACTGATAGATTGTCCAAGATCCCAGGACCACCTTAGTAAGTAAGGTCACTCATGAATCCAGGAATCAGGAAGGGAACTAGAAAAGGTTCTGCAGCAGCCAGACAATTCTGCGCATTCCAAATGTAAGAACACAAACTATCTAGTATTGCCTTTGGTGTCTGGGGTAGTTTATATCATCTGAGGTATCAGATAAGTTAGTAAGATGGGAAATTTAATGATACCAAAGTATGGAAGCTCTTGAAACATACTTCTCATATAATTCTGGAAGAGAGGGGATGTCAGGAAATCTAGAGTTGAGTAAATATTAGTGATCTGGGATCCCTGTAGTGTGGAGATCTCCACACTGGGGTACAGGAAGGATCTGCACAAGAGATGTTTTTACAAGAAACTCTAGGGGAGAAGTAAAGAAGTCCTTTTCCAGGAAGTAGGGAAGGAACAGCTCTGTACTAGAAAGAAAGAAAAGGAATCTAAAAGCAGTTTATGTTTGTGTGAGAGTGTGAATCTGTGTTTGTCTTCTATGTTATTCTCAGCTGAACTACAAAGCCATTTTGGGATTTAAAAGTGCTTCTTTTCTGCATCTTGATGCAAATTTCCTTAAGCTTTCAAGGTCCTTTCCCTAGAAGGGAATGGCCAGAGCTATTGCATGTGGACTTATGTTCAATCCAGCATCTACCAAGAATGCTGCCTTCCCAAAAGCCCCAAGTTCTAAAGTCAGCCCCAGTTTCTTTCCAAATGTGTCCCTACATTCCCCAAATCCCCAGAATTCCAAAACTCTTTTTTGGGGCTCTGGATTCTGTAACAGGTGGTCTATATCCACATGGCTTGGAGAAATCTAGGGAAATCCATTTTATACTTTAAATCTTTCCCCCTTTCCAATACAGCAATTCACATAGGAAAAGTACAAAATTTAGGGTGGAGAGGATCCAATGTCTTTTTGTTCCTAGGAGCCTGTGTCTCCTTCTCAGGTCTCAAATAGCTTACCACCATTTCAAAGATTTTGGGCAATCTAGGAGAATGGTGTTCTTGAAGGGGAAGAAGAGTTTTCTCCCAAAAAATGTGACCTAAATTATTCTGTTTAAATTTAAATTTTATATGATAGAACTACTTTCAATGGATGCATTTGGGAAAAAGATTTTAGAAAAAGGTGTGCATTAATATTGAAGAATTGCTACTAAAAGTTTAAATCTGCATTTGATTTTAACATTTTTTAAAATGGTTATTAAAACACAGTTCTCTGGTAGCTTATCTAAAGAGGTCACATGTTTGTATCTTCTAATTAGATGAAATATGTTGTTTTCTAAATTGTATATTGGGCAAATTGTAAAATTTATAAGTTATTTTTTAAAATTTTGTCAGTTATACCCTTTGATCTAGCAGTGTTACTACTGGGCTTATATCCCAAAGAGATCTTAAAGAAGGGAAAGAGACCTGTATGTGCAAGAATGTTTGTGGCAGCCCTCTTTGTAGTGGTCAGAAACTGGAAACTGAGTGGATGCCCATCAACTGGAGAATGGCTGAATAAATTGTGGTACTTGAATATTATGAAATGTTATTGCTCTATAAGAAATGACCAGCAAGATGATTTCAGAAAGGCCTGGAGAAACTTACATGAACTGATGCTGAGTGAAGTGAGCAGGACCAGGAGATCATTATATACTTCAACAACAATACTGTATGATTATCAATTCTGATGGACGTGGCCCTCTCCAACAATGAGATGAACCAAATCAGTTCCAATAGAGCAGTAATGAATTGAACCAGCTACACCCAGCGAAAGAACTCTGGGAAATGAGTAAGAACCACAATATAGACAATATAGAATTCCCAATCCCTCTTTTTTGTCTGCCTGCATTTTTTATTTCCTTCACAGGCTAATTGTACATTATTTCAAAGTCCAATTCTTCTTGTGCAGCAAAACAACTGTATGGACATGTATACATATATCAAATTTAATATATACCTTAACATATTTAACATATATTGGTCAACCTGCCATCTGGGGGAGTGGGTGGGAGGAAGGAGGGGAAAAGTTGGAAGAAAAGGTTTTGCAATTGTCAATGCTGAAAAATTACCCATGCATATATCTTGTAAATAAAAAGCTATAAACAAAATTAAAAAATAAAATTTGTCAGTTCTGCTGGACATATGTGTAAGTTTTATTAAATCTGGTACAAAGTTATTTTGATATTATGTATATTGTGAATCTTAAAGTATAAAAAAGATGATTTTAAAAGCAAAGGACAAGAAAGATTGATTTGCAAAAGTAACTGATAATTTGAATGGGACATCCAGTTAGAATCTCATAAGCTAAAGCATTGATTTTTAAAATAACTTTTTTTTCCCCAATTGGTGTGTGTGTTAAAATTGTAAACCTGATTGTAAATTATATAAGATCCCTATCCATTTTTGTAATTGGCTATATTATGTCTATTTGGCTATCACTTATGATAATTATGAGATTGCTAATTAAGATATTTGGGATTATTGTCACATATTGACACCTAAAATTGATAAATACTATTGATGTGGATTATGATGTTGGACACAGAAAAAAAAACAGGATGTTAGGCACAGAGAGGAACAGAATGTTGGGCACAGAGAAAGAAATGGAATGTTGGGCACAGAGAGAAAGGGGATGTTGGGCACAGAGAGAGAAATGGAATATTGGGCATAGAGAGAAATGGGATGTTGGGCACAGAGAGGAACAGGATGTTGGGCACAGAGAGAGAAATGGAATGTAGGGCACAGAGAGAAAGGGGATGTTGAGCACAGAGAGGAACAGGATGTTGGGCACAGAGAGAGAAAAATGGAATGTTGGACACAGAGAGAAATGGGATGTTGGGCTGGCACCAAATTATGTGGTTCGAGGACCCCAAAATGATGTGGGTTTTATAGACATCAGATGATGATAGGCACCAAAAGTTGGGATTCAGTCATGAAATATTCACAGTGGCCATTCTCTTTGGCAAAAGGTAGATTTATTTAGAGAAGAGGTTCTAGACAAAATGGACAAAAATAGACACCCTCAACTATCTATCAACATGTTTCTGCAGAGGATAGCCAAAAGTAGATGCAGGACTGTCAGGTTGAAATCCTCCTCCAGGTACTTCGAGAAAGCTGTCAATCACATTTGCTATCATATTCATTGAACAATGAGACCATGATGCACTTATTTGCTCAATGTGTTTTGAAATAACCATTTTCAGAAAACTTGAAGTTAACCAGAAATCTAACAAACTTCTCTTAGAAGTTCCTTGCATTACTAAGCTGTAGAATCTTTGATATAGCATCACAAATTACTTTGCCACATCTAACACCATATACCAAAATAAGGTCGAAATGGATTCATAGCTAGTTTAGGATCTAAAATTTAGGATTATTGAAACTTGCTATCAAGATGAAATATTTTGGGATTATAACTGATACTATTTTGAGTTTTGCGTTTGGGAATGATTATCTGAATTAAGTTAGTAACCCACTATTTGAGAAAATACCATTAAGTTACTTAAATGAATTCCTGAATTGGCCACAAGGTTATAATCAGGCCTCTGCTTTTTCCTCTTATAGCCAATTTCTATAATCAGAGTAAGTGGTCAATAAAAGCTATAAGCACCGTTCAAGTGTGTAGCTGGTTTTGATCTGAAAATATGTAATCATTATAACTTATAATTAGGTAAAATGAGCATGTGGCCTAATCATCTATCTGTTGCTAGATGTATATATCTATATGAAATAAAGTCCTCAAAGGTTTCAAATAATTGATACAACTGTCTATGGGACCTAGCTATTATTTTATTGCTTGTTGAAACTAAATCTGAAACATCTTTAATATGGTTTAGAGAAAGCGATTTTAGTGTATTCAAGTTTTTTTTAGAGGGATGTAACTTATAGGATATTTTGTTACATCAGTAAGAAAGTCAATTTTATTTAAGTTTGTTACTAATATGGGAATATCATTTGTTTGTAGAGTGTGTCCTAAGGCAAAACATGTTTTCTTTTGAATAATTTATATGAAAAGCTGTTGGTCAATCTATATTGGCCTCTGCCAGTCCATCCTGGCAAAAGAGGGGGAACATCTTCTTCCCCTGTTCTGAGTGGTTTTTTAGAAATATTTATTGGCAAAGAGGTTTCACATATGTCTCATATAGAAATCTGGGTTAATCTCTCTATTTCAATATCCTGCTTTAGACAATAAATGAGACCTGTTAAGGAATGATTTTGTGAATACTTCAGTTATTCTAATAGGATTCCCCCTTTCTGAAAATTGCTTTTGGATATTTTACAGATCTTCAGGGAAGATATAAGCACATTTCCCAAGAATGAGGATTCTGCTCTTAGTACTCTCTCATCCCCTTTTCTAGTTTTCTAAACTAAAAGTTTAAAACTAAAAAGTTCTCCAAAAAAGTTTGTTTTCCTCTGGCTTTTGGGCAATTTACCTTAAAATGACCAATACTAGACAGCTCTACTGACCAGCTTCAGGGATCTGACTCAACCTATTAGTTCCTTAGTCAGCTCAAACCCCTCCAAATGGGACCCTGTAGGATGACCTAGCTCAATGTCCATTCTCAGCAGGAAGTAGTTTCAGAAGATAAGATTGTTGCCCCATACCCTAAAGGACTTTGGGCCCCATTTGTTTGGGAAGGAATTAGAACTGGTTGGTGAATAAACCCCAAACTACCCAGTGTATAAGTGGGTTTCCTGTAAAGAATTCATCAATTCTATGAAGAGGGAAGGTTATATAGTATTAATGCTATTTCCCTGCTACAATAGTATTTGGGATTCAGGATGGGGGAACTTGAGTGAAGATTTCAGGTAGTATTACTGAGAAAGATAACTCACAAACAATTCAGTTTGATGCTTGTCAAATTATAGAATTGTAGAGGCTTGACAAGTGCCATAGACAAGTAGGTGTTTTTTTTTTTTTTAATATTAGGCAATAAGTATGTATGTCCTAATAGAGTAAAAGAGAATTTTATGGAACTGACTGTCCAATTTGGAATAATATTTGGTTTGCTACAAGAGCTGGACATTTAGAAGATGCAGATCAAAGAGTAAGTTGGTAAGAGGTATGTATCTCTTAGGAAGATTTGAAATCAAATTAAGGCCTTAAGGCAAACAACAGACACCAGTGCAGGGTAGAATTGGTAAAGTCTGAACAAAAAGCAATTTTTATATTTGTGCTACAGGTTGCCCCATGTCTAGATAGTACATTCCCTTTGGGTATGGAAACATGAGAGTGAATTCCCTCTGTTCCCAAAGATAACATTCCTGGGGAGAATTGCAGTGTTTTGTTCTACCTTTCTCTTAGATGAGGGAATAAATCAGGCTGTACTAGCCCCTTAGCTCTGGAAATCAATCAGTTTGCCTCTCATGGCAAGGTGAAAGATTTCAAAATCTAGGGACTGTCATGGCTTATAACTGGAATGAAACTGAAGGTAGTTCTGGAAATTTCTCAGGGATGAGCATACCCAAGCAAACCTTGGATGCTATTGTGGAGGAAGTACTCTCAAACATGCTTTGCTTGGCAACTGAGTGGGCATCTGTGCACCAATCCAATTGGCTATTCCTTTTACCCTGGTATTCGAAAAAGAAAGTCAAGGATAGTAATTGAATTCAAGACTAGAAATATAGTTAGTTCTGAATTTGGGTCATTCCTACTCTAGTGAGTAAATATTATTGGATAAGTTACACCAGAGAAGCAGAGAAGGAAATAGCAGAGTAGTTAGATGCCACTAGTAGAATGACATGGGAAAATAGAATGACTCTGGAAAGGTTATTGGCAGGAAGAGGAGGAACATGTGTTACAATTAGTAGTTTCACTCCTATTATAGGCCTATCAGAAGAATTAGCCGAGAATTCCGGGACTAATTATCCATTCTGTGTAAGGAGATCTGTGTAGGGATTAACAGACTTTATGAAATGGGATGTAAAAAATAGCTAAATTTGAAGAGTTAGAAAAGGATGTGAAAACATCCTTTGTGAGAAATGGATAGATATTTGGTTTTCACAAATATGAAAATTAAATTGGAGAAATAAAGCATAAATTGGAAGGCTGAGACTCTTAAAGACATCCGGGTATAATTAAGGGTGGAGTTTATCTTCCCCAAAAAGAATGTAAGCTCCTTGGGTATAGAGACTGATTTTTGTAATGAAAGGTGATGGCTTGAGATTTGAAAAGAACCTTTTATTCTTTGCCCTTAGCCCTCCTCAGTTAGCTTCTCCCTTCTAAAGTGTAAGCTCCTTGGGAGCACTGACTGACTATGAAATGAGAGGTGGAGATTCATGTTGTGTAACTTCTGTAACATCCAATTAATGGGGAATCAGGGGAGGGAATTGTCTTTCAAGATAGGAAATAAAATGCTGCCTTTGAAATTTCAAAGGTGTGTCTATTCAGCAAGGCATCCATTCTTGCAAGAATGTAAAAGAAATCTTTCCTGCTCAGTGAGTCTGAAGAGTTATTGGTAAGAAATTTTGTGTTTTACAACAGCAACAACAAAGTTGTAATAATGATTATCTATGAAAAGACTTAGCTACTCTTATCAGGACAATGATTCAAGACAATTCCAAAGGACTCATGCTGAAAAATGCTGTCTTCCTCTAGAGAGAGAACTGATGAATTGAGTGCAAATTGAAGTATAATTTTTTACTTTATTTTTTTTTTTGCTTTTTAAAAAATGTGGCTAATATGGACATATGTTTTGCATAATTTCACATGTATAATTGATATCATATTGTTTGCCTTCTCAGTGGGTGTGGGAGGATGTAGGAAGGAGTGAATTTGGAACTCAAAATTTAAAAAGAATGTTAAAAATAAATAATTAAAAAGAAACCTTGATAGGAGATTTTTTTGTGGTTGTTTGTTTTTATTTTGAGTGCAGCAAAATGCTTTGCATATAGGAGACACTTAAAAAATTCTTAAATTGAATTTAAAACAGTGAATTTAGTCTTCGGAGGTGATAGTCTTGCTGTAGAAAGCTAGGAGGTACAGTGGATACAGTGGGTAAAGTATTAGTCCTGGATTCAAGAAAACGAGTTCTAGTGCCTCTGACATTTACTAACTATATGACATGGGGAAAATCATTTTAGCCTCTATTTGCCTCAGTTTCTCCAGCTGTAAAATGAGGATAATAATATCATCTTTCTCCCAAATTTGTTGTAAGGATCAAATGAGATAATAACATTAAAGAACCTGACATATAGTGAATGTGATACATTAGCTATTATTACTCTGTCCTAGCCAAAACACAACTGGAATTTGCAACAGATTTTAGGAAGCCCATTGATAAGTGTTCTCAGGAGAGCCACCAGAATAGCAAAAGGCCACGAGTCTGTGTTGGAGGAGGATGCATTGAAACAACTGGGGAATTGTCTGCCTAGAGTTCAAAGGGGTAGATTAGCTGTTTTCAAGCCAAGGCTTCCTGGTGAAATAGAAAAGACACGGAACCTGGGTTCTAATCCTACGTCTGCCACTCATATCCCATGGGACCTAAGAGAAATCACTTAACCAAGTACTTTCCCATCTGTAAAATGAGTGAGTCGGTTTGGACGATTTTTAATATTCTTTCCATCTGAAAATCTATGATTCTAAACGTTGGAAGGGTTGTCTCAAAGAAGAGGGATTAGTCCTCTTCTGCTTGGAGCCAGGAGTTGCCACTTGGGTCAGTAAATAGAAGCTGCAGTAGAGGACTAGGCTCCCCCCAGAAGCAGTGAGTTCCCATCACTTGAAACCTTCAAAGGCTGGATTCATTCATTCAACATTGTTAAGCACCTACTAATAGACAAATCAAAACAGATCCTGCTTTCAAGGATCTTATATTCTATTGAGGAAAAACTACACGTACATGAATAATAATAAAAAAAAAACCAAATATCTAAAAAAAAAAAAAAAAAAAAACGCAAGTATGTAGTCATTTGTGGAAGGGATAGAAAGAGGGCATTGGCAACTGGGGGATTCAGGAAAGAGCCAGTGTGGAAAGTGACAGTTGGGCTGGGATCTGAAGGAAGCTATGGATTTTAAGAGGTGGAAGGCTAAGGAATAATATATTTCAGCTTGTGCAAAGACAAGCAAATGAATATCTAGTTGTCATTAAGCAGGCCCTGTGTCAATAGAAGAGTTTGAATTTTATCTTAGAGGCAACAGGGAGCCACTGAGGTTTCTTGAGCAGGAATGGGATACATTCAGTTTGATAGCTGGGCAGAAAGGCGAGTAACAGATGGAGAATATGAGCAAGCCCAGCTCAGAATGAGGGCTCAGTAACCAGGACAGAGATGAATGTTATGAAGGAAACCAGTCAGGTAGGGTCTAGTGGGGATCCTTGTTCAGGTACAGGTTGGACTAGCCTTCTGAGATCCATTCCAGTTCTGATGGATGAGGACTCCTAGATTCTGCACCCATCCAGAGACCTTGTAGAGCATCTTGGCCTCTGCTTCCCCCTGGTGGCCATTCTTGGCCATTGCAAAAAGGAGAATTTCAGCCTCTTTTTTTGCTCTGGATGACCAATCCAGGCCATTCTTCCATTAAAATTCTTATTAAAATTCCTTGTATCCTCTCATCAAATCAAAGGAATGATTTAGTAATGATGTGGTAACTAGTCTTACCCTAACTTCTTAGGCTAGTAGATTCTCAAAGCGTGATTATTTTTAAGGAGTTTGCCAAATCAAAACTATTTTTTATAATCCAACTAATACATTTTAATTTCTAAATATCAATAGATATTTTGTTGTCTGGTCATTTTCAATCATGTCCAACTCTTCCTGCATTTGGGACGGTTTTTTTGGCAAAGAAAATGTTTTGTGCTTTTCCGTTTCCTTCTGCAGCTCACTTTGTAGATGAAGGGAAATGACCTGTCCAAGGTCACCCAGCTAAGTGTCTAATGGCATATTTAAACTCTATCCACTGGCCACCTAGCTGTCCTGATAGAAATAAACCATATAAACAAAAGCACTTTAAGGAGTCCCCAATAAATTTTAAGTGTGTATAGGAGGGCTAAGGGGCAGTTTGATTGGGTCAGTGGATAGAGCTCTGTGTTTGGAATCAGGGAGACACATCTTCCTGAGTCCAAATCAGATCCTCAGACACTTAACTAGTTGGATGACCAACTAGCCAAGTCACTTAATTCTGTCTGACTCATTTCTTCATCTAAAAAATGACCCAGAGAAGGAAATGGCAAATCACTCAGTGTCTTTGTCAAATCTACTTGAAACAATTAACAGCTTTAGTAAAGTTGCAGGATGTAAAATAAACCCACACAAATCATCAGTATTTCTATATATTACTGACAAAACCCAGCAACAGGAGATATAAAGAGAATTCCACTTAAAATAAATGTAAACAAAATAAACTATTTGGGTGTCTATCTGCTAAGATGAGCCCAGGAACTATATGAACACAATTATAAAACACTTCTCACACAAATAAAGTCAGATTTAAGCAACTGGAAAAATATCAATTGTTTATGGGTAGGCTGAGCTAATATAATAAATTGATCTACTTGTTCAGTGCCATGCCAATCAAACTGCCAAGAACTTATTTTATAGAGCTAGAAAAAATAATAAAATTCATCTGGAAGAACAAAAGAGCAAGAATATCAAGGGAATTAATGAAAACAAAATACAAAGGGATAGTGGCTTAGCAATACTAGACCTAAAATTCTATTATAAAGTAGCAGTCATCAAAACCATTTGGTATTGGCTAAGAAATAAAATGGTGGATCAGTGGAATAGGTTAAATACTCATGACACAATAATCAATGATTATAGTAATCCAAATTTTTTTAGTCTTTTTTAAAATGAAAGATTGTTATTTTCCAAACATATGCAGAAATCATTTTTAACATTCACTCTTTTTTTTTATTAAAGCTTTTTCTTTTTCTATTGTTTTCTCTTTTTTATTATAGCTTTTTATTGACAGAACATATGCATGGGTAATTTTTTACATTATCCCTTGCACTTACTTCTGTTCCAACTTTTCCCTTCCTTCCCTCCAACCCCTCCCCTAGATGTCAGGCAGTCTCATACATGTTAAACATATTAAAGTATATCTTAAATACAATATATATGTACATATTTGTACAGTTCTCTTGTTGCACAAGAAAAATCAGATTCAGAAGGTAAAAATGACCTGGGGAAAAAAACAAAAATGAAGTAGTCCACATTCATTTCCCAGTGTCCCTTCTCTGGGTGTAAAGCTTTTTATTTTTCAAAACATATATATGGACAATTCTTTAACATTAGCCCTTGCAAAACCTTCTGTTCCAATTTTCCCTCTCTTCCCCCACGCCCTCCCCTAGATGGCAAGTAGTCTAAATACATGTTAAACATAGTAGAAATATATGTAACATTCACTCTTGAAAAATCTTGTGTTCTACATTTTTTTTCCACCTTCCTTCCCCTTCTACCTCATCCCTTAGACAGCAAGTAAACCAATACATGTTAAACAAATGCAATTCTCCTACATTCTACAACTATGCTGCACAAGAAAAATCAGATCAAAAAGGGGGGAAAATGAGAAAACAAAATGCAAGCAAACAACTACAAAATAGTGAAAATTCTATGTTGTAATCCACACTCAGTTCCCACAGTCCTCTCTTTGGGCTCTCTCCAACACAACACCATTGGAACTGGCCTGAATCATCTTGTTGTTGGAAAGAACTACATCCATCAGAATTCATCATCATATAATCTTGTTGCTGTGAAGGATGTTCTCCTGATTCTACTCACTTCACTCAGCATCAGTTCATGTAAGTCTCTCCAAGCATCTCTGAAATCCTCCTGCTGGTCATTTCTTACAGAACAATAATATCCCATAACATTCATATACCACAACTTATTCAGCCACTGTCCAATTGATGGACATCCACTCAGTTTCCAGTTTTTTGCAATTATAAGTAATCTAATAAATGCTCAAACTCTAGTTCCTGGGAAAATAACTTACTATTTCACAAAAATTGCAGGGAAAATTGGAAAATAATGTCAGAAACTCAGCATATATCTACACCTCACATACATACTAAAATACTAAAAGTCAAAATGGGTACATGATTTGGATGTAAAGGGTGATATCATAAGCCAATTAGGAGAACAAGGGATAGCTTATCTATCAGATCTTTGGAGAAAGGAGGAATTTGTGACCAAAGAAGAACAAGAGAACATCAGGAAATATAAAGTAGACAATTTTGATTAAATGAAAAAACTTTAGCACAAACAAAATCAATGCAAACAAGATTAAACGGGAAGTAGAAGAATTTTGGGAAAACTTTTTTTTACAGCTGGTGTTTCTGATAAAAGTTTCATTTCTAAAATATATAAAGAAGTGTGTCAAATTTATAAGAATACAAGTCATTACCCAATTGATAGATAATTTTCAGATGATGAAATTAAAGCCCTCTATGGTCATATAAAAAATGCCTTAAGTCATTGTTGATTAGAGAAATGCTAATTAAAACAACTCTTAGGTACCACCTTTCAGATTGGCTAAGATGACAAGAAAAAGTAATGATAAATGTTGGAGGGCTTGTGTAAAAATTGGGACATTATTATTAGTGGAGTTGTAAACTGATTTAACCATTCTGGAGAGCAATTTGGAATTATACCCAAAGGGCTATAAAACTGTGCACATCCTTTGGTTGGGTAGTGCCATTACTGGGTCTGTATCCCAAGGAAATCACAAAGGAGAGAAAAGGACCTGCATGTGCAAAAATGTTTGTAGCAGCCCTTTTTATAGTGACAAAGAATTGGAAAATGAGTAGATGTCCATCAATTGGGGGATAGCTGAATAAGTTATGAGATATGAAAGTAATGGAATATTATTGTTCTATAAAAATGATGAATAAGCTGATTTTAGAAAGGTATAGAAAGATTTACATGAACTGATGCTGAGTGAAACAAGCAGAACCAGGAATACTTTGTACATACTAACAGCAAGATTGTGAGATGATCAACTATGAAAGGTTTGGCTCTTCTCAGTGGTTCAGTGATCCAAAAAAATTCTAATAAATTTTGGATAGAAAACACCATTTGCATCCAGAGGGAGAACTACGGAGATTCACTATAAATTAACACATATTATGTGCACTTTCCCCCCTATTTTTTTTCTTTTTTGTGTTTTTCTCTTTTGTTTTGATTTTTCTCTCTCAACATTTATAAAGAAATGCATAATTTAAAAAACTATATATATAAAACCAGAAAAAATAAAACAAATAAATATGTATATATATATGTATATACATATATATGTGTTTTTTTTTTAAATCAATGACAATGGATAACAACAGAGGTCCTAAGACCAAAAAGTTTGCCTTAGGCCAATTTCCCACCTCATTAGGTTATAAGGGTCTTCACTTCTTTTTCCTTTTTTTGGTTAATAGATTCATGAAACCAGGCTAAGGTATGTGGCAAAAGAAAATTAGTCTGGTTCATGAAAAAGAACTGGAGATTTTAATGGCCTACAATCATGACAGGGTGACACGGCAGCCAAAAGACAGTTAATGGACTCTTAGGCTTCATTGTTAAAAAGGCATAGTGTCCAAAATGAGGGAGGTATAATAGTCCTACTGTTCTCTGCCCTGATTGGACCGTATCTATGGCATTGTGTTCAATTCTAGACACCATATTTTGGGAAGAATATTGGCACATTATAAACTATCCAGACAAGGGCAGAATACGAAGGGTCTCAAGATCACATCACATAATGACCATCTGAAGAAAGTGGAGACATATAATCCAAAGACTTAAAAAAACCTAACAATTGTCTTCAAATACTTTAAGGACAGTTTGATGGCTCATCGAATAGACTCTATCCCTGCTGGTCAGAGAGGATTGAACTAGGAGTGATGAAAGGAGGTCTTACTGAGGCAGAATTCCTCTCCATATAATAAACAGTCAGGATTATCCAAAGTAGGATGAGTTGCTGTGAGTGTGGAGACAGGTGGTGAGTCTCCATTATGGGAGATCCATAAGTAGGAGCAGGATAATAAGACTTGATGGTCTCAGAGAGGGTCACCTAGCCCATCCATCTTCCCACTCCTGTACAAGAAGCACCTCTAAGTATTGTCATTCTCTTGGATAAAATGATTGTGTCTATGATTTCCATTTCACCCATTCATTCTTTAGGATGAGATTATTTAGTTTTAGACTTTTTGGTCTTTTTTACTCCTGGCCTTATATTACATGTGATTTTTATTGCATCATGATCTAAAAAAAAATGCATTTACTATTTCTGCCTTTCTGCATTTTGATTTTGAGGGGTTTATGTCCTAACACATGGGACAACATTTCTAGAAAGGGAAAAACCTCCTTACAATCAGAGATGACTTACAGTGCAAGAAGCTGCTTCAAAAGGCAGGAAGTTTCCCCATATTGGCAGTGTTCAAAGAAAGGCTTGATGATTATTGGTGTAATATGCTTCAGATAGGGATTGGACAGACTAATTTTTAAGGTCATTTGCAGTTCTGAGATTCTTTGATTTTGTAACCTCTAAATGACAGTTGAGCTTTTCTCTCTCTCAAGGAAACTTATTCCATTTTGGACCTCTATTAGAAAAGTCTTCCTTTTATTCCATTAAAGTCTGATTCCCTGTAAGTTTTACCCATTGTTCCTAGTTCAGCTCTCTGGGAGAGAGCCAATTTGTTCTCAAGCAGAACAAATCCAATAACAAGAAGGGAAAGATGATAGCATTTGGTCAAAGGTTAGGAGGAAGAAACAAAGATAATTTTGTATCTGAGAATATTTTAGCTGAGGGCTTCTTAAACTTTTCCCACTTTAACCCCTTTTTGCCTGAGAAAATTTTATGTGACCCTGGGCATAAATACATAAAATTGGTATACAAACCAAACATTTATTAATAATAAACCGTAATTTCATGACCTTCACATTCAGTTACAAGATTCCATATGGGGTTGTGACCCACAGTTTAAGAAGCTGGGCTATATAGTTCACCTATAAAAAAAGAAGAAATAGAGAAGGTTGGGGAAAGCTCACAAGCCTGACAGAGGCTTCATGCAGTAATGAGAGAGTAATTCTCTAGACCTCTGCCATATCTTTTTTTCTTTCCTTCTCACTCTCTTCTCTCTCCTTTTCTTTCCTTTCTCTTTTCTTTTCCATCTCCCTTTGTCTTTCCCTCCTGTGCTCTCTTCTCTCTTTCTCTCCCACTTTCCCTCTCTCTCTCTGAGAACAGTAGAGTGGCTATTAACCTTTTGACTTGCCTTAGTGATAAATCTCATTTTTCAAAAATGGAGAAACCAGTAAGATAATTCTATTCCCTTTTCCAATTTTTAGCTGCTGGGGTACAAATGAAGGGAACCTTGGTAGCGGATGACCATTCCCTCCTAGTCTGTGATAGGGGATATGAATCCTGCTCCTGAAGTCTGACAGAGCACCTAAAAGCTAAAGAGAAAGTCAACCCAGGAAGGGCAGGGCACAAGTCAATGAATATCATTATAGCTGAGGCTGTAAAGATAGTGTTTGGGTTCAAATGGCCAAATGTTGTTTCCTCATGGGTAGAGACTGGATCTCTGGTGCCTGTGGAAGGGGCTGACACATAGTAGGCTCACACATGTAAAATGGCAGTGGGGGCTCTGAGGTCCCCTCTAGATTTAAGCCTATGATCTTATGATCCTAAGGATTTAATAAATACTTGCTGCTTGACTGATAGCAATTTATCTGAAATTGTGAGGGGAAAAAAAACAAAACTAATGCAATTTTAGGCTGCATTTTGAGAGGCACAGTGTCCACCTAGGACTAAGTGACAGACTAAAGGTCACCAGGTAGCACAGTGGGTAGAGCACTCCCTTAGCAAGGATTGGCACCAGGAAGAGCTAAGTTCAAATCTATCCTCAGACATTTATAAATTGTGAGACTCTGGGAAAGTCATTAAACTCAGTCTGCCCGTTTCTTCAACTGAAAGCACTTACTTTTAAGGGTTGTTGTGAGATATGTGTGAAGTGCTCAATCCCTGGCACACAGTAGGGACTACATACATGTTTGCTGCCCCCAATTCCTTCTTGTATCAACTCAGTCTTATTTGGAGGGAGGGGTCCGGTCAGGCCCGGCTGGCTGAAAACTAAAGGAAAATGATGGGGCAGTGAGCCAGCCAGAGATTACTACGTTATGCTCATGACCCAGGAGTGGCTCACATACATGTAAACATGACATGGCGGGGAGAGGCATTAGTCCTGGGTGAGGAACCGTTAAACATTTAAATAAACATTAAAAGACAAAGATTTTTCTTGAGCCTTCAGTAACAAATCACTTAAAAGGCTCCTAGTCCTTCAGGGACCATTTGGATCTCAGAAACAGTGAGGGAATACAGGGCTCTCTTCTCCACAAAGAAAGAGATGGATTCCCATAGGAAACTGGTAGAAAAATTGTTTATGTTGCAGTTTGTACATATGAGTAGGTGTCTTCAGGTGCTGGAAAATGCACTTTATATTCAGTAGGTGTGTATATACATATACATGTGTGTATGTATGCATACATACACAGCTTAAAATTGCAGACTTAGTACACATATAGCTGTAAACAGTGTCCCAAAAGTCTTGGTGCAGCTTCAAGCTACTGATGTAGTTTTGGGGGGAAAAGTCCTGGGTTTGAGTACTGGCCTTAGGCACCTGACCTATAGATTGCTTCACTATAAAATGGGCCTATCAATCACTGCCTTCACAGGGCTGCTGAGAAGAAAGCATTTTATAAAGCTCAAGGTGCTAGAGAAAGAAAAGCTATTATTGCCACCATATCCATATGTATATAAATGTACATTGGAGACCAGGGTATACCCACCAGTTAAAGATTTTTTTTCCATTTTTAATACAAAAAAACCATTTTAAAATAATATATATATATATATTTAAATGTAAGAATCAGTCTTAAGTCAAGGGTATTACAAAAGTGGGCTAAGGTCTGCCAGCTAGCTTGCAGACTACAAAGGAATCCATATATAGAGTGCTGTGTATTCCTTGTGCACAGTGGGAACATAATAACAGAATAGCTTTATTGTAGGCAGAGTGGGTATATGTCCTTGGTTGGGGAACAAGGACTGGCATGAGTGGGCACAAGGGCAATCAGCAGGTGTGCATGAGGATGCAATGAGTGGGTGGGGCTGATGTGAGCAGATGTACGCAGTGGCTGTGGAACATGGAATTATGCTGCAGGGAAGTTGAGGTGAGCTCCCTGAGGGGAACCGGGGCAGGAAATATTTTTAAGGCAGATCCAACCTGTGGCAAAGTCCCAGAGGCCCCGGTGTAGTGGGAGCAGACAGCGATGGCTTCAGACATCCACTCTTTAATGAAAACACAGCATCTAGGTATTGTCCCCAAGCCCAGCAGATCCCCAGCCCTCCCAGCCTCCCTCTGCACTCCCCACCAGTCTGGCCCCTCCGTGGATGTGGGAGTCTCGGCTGCCCCCAGTGTCCATCAATAGGTCAGAGGAGTGAGAATGAATAGCCTGTCCTCCTCCTTCCGAATCCACCGCATCAGCTTGTGCACGGCACTAATGGCAGATGCCTTGGTACCCAAGGGACTGTAGCACATGTACAGCTCAAAGGCTCCTGTCACCTGAGAAAGAGAAGGATCAGTCACACTTTGGAAACTCCGGGGGGAAGGGACTCTACTACAGGGGGAAGGGAGGGGAATAGAGTCAGACTCAAGGAAGCCAGATACTGTAAATCCAGGGCCTCCACTCTCTCTGTGCCCCAATCCTGCCTGGGCTCCAGAAGGTGAGACCCAGCCTTCCCCTACACACAGCCCAGTAAGCAGGGTTTTAACCCTGGCTCCCCGATCCCTCAGGACGGGTGACCCACGCCAGCAGGAGAGAAGGGACCGCCGACCCTCTGCCCCTTACCAAAGCCAGAAGGTTCTCATTGGGTCCCGTGTAGTAGATGGTTTTGAGAGGGTGCGAGGCGTTGTGGGCACGGCTGTGTAGGTACTGATAAAGGCCCAGCAGCCGCTCCTGTTCCTCCTCACTTGCATATGGATCCTCGATCTCTGGGCTGCGGAGGAAGCGGACAGGAGGGGAAACATGAAGACGTGAAGGGTCTTGGATCCAGAGCACCCGGTCCAACCCCTCATTTTGCAGATGTGGAAACAAGCATGGGAGGTTCAGAGAGAGTATTTGTGTATCTAAGAAAGACATACCAAAAACCACAGCATATTTAAAGTCAGGAGACCTGAATTCAAATTCTACTCCTGATATTTACTCACTGCAGGGTCTTGTTCAAGTTTCTCTTTCCAAGGTTCAGTTTCCTCATCTCTAAAATGGGATCATCCTTATACCATCTACCTCACAGAGTTATAGGGAAAATCTGTTAATCCTAAAGTTCTGAAGAAATGGGAGCTACTCTGCGTGTGAGTCTGGTAGCCTGCATCCAAATGTAAGCTCCCCAGTCATCAGCACCACATCCCTCCCTTTCACAGAGTGCTTCAAGTACGAATTGCTTTATTTATGTTATCTCCTGTGAGAGTGACTCGGTGAAGCAATAACTGCACTCAGACTGGCTGTCCATTCTGTGCCTTTTGCTCAATCTGGGCCTCAGTTTCCTCATGTTGAAAGGAGGGATCTCTAGGTTTCCTCTTCGCTAAATCTTTTGGTCTTTCTCATTTTCACAAATACTTACCTGTCTGGCTATGCAGGTTGCTACAGTAAGACAGATTTACAAGGTGTCAAGGACAACTAGAAGGAATTACACAGAGACTTAGCTCAGTAGCTGAAGTCACGTGACCTCTTTTGACCTCGATTTCCACATCTGTAAAATGGGGATAGTAGTAACAGCATCTACCTCCCAGCGTTGCTGTGGGGATCAATTGAGATTATCTAAAGGAACCTTGAAAAATCTTTAAAAACTATATAAACGCCATTAATGAAAAGGATAATAATAAATACTATACTCTATGAAGAGCTGCCTTGGTGATGGCCAGTCCCCAATCCCTTTTCTTCTTTTTCCTACCTACTCCCCTTCTCATTGAAGATTTTGCTCTTGCTGTCTGGCCCTTTCCTCATTTCTCTCAGCTTAAGGGGACTGGGATAGCGGATATTCCTGGGGCCCCAGGCTAGAAGGCCCCTCCTCAGAGTCAAGTTTTTAGCATACAACCTGTAGCTCTGTGACAGAAAAGTGAATGTGTTTAAGTGTACTCATATGTAAGTATGTATTTGGGAGCTATGGTGAGGAAGATGGGACTGAGGGGAGGTGGGAAGCCCCAAAGCATCCTCCATGGTGGGATGTACTCTCTCCTTTAGCAATGACAGTCACTTGTCATCTTTAGGACACTTGAAAGCTTCTGCCTCCCAATTATAAGATGGACAATATAAGGCCTATCGAGGCAAACAAGGTAGATCAGACAGAAAAATACAAAGAATCCCATAGTTACTAAGCTTTGGAGGAGTTCAAACCCAGGATCTGGGCTCCAAAGCCTTCAGGACCTTAACTGCTGGGGACAATTCCTCCCATCCTTGCCAAAAACATAGAAAAGTAGCATAGTAAGGTGGAAATCTCACCAAACTGGAGTCTGGAGACAACAGTCTAAATCCTGATTCTGATACATTTTAGTCCTACGCTGCTGGAAGTATCCCTTACATTATCTGTAAGCGTATACCCTACCACCTGGCCGGCAGCTGTACTCTAGGAGCCCATTTTCCCTGTGGCTAAACCCTCCCAAGAGTATTGTCACCCCATGTGTCAATTGTCTGTGTATGTTTCTAGTGCTTTATACATTAATGAGCTTAACAATTGTCTTTTCATTCTTTCTATAAAATGGGGATAATAATACTATACAACATGCCTCTCGTGGCTGTTTTTTAAAAAGTGCTTTGTAAACCTTAAGCGTTAAAAGAAACAAAAATAAATAAAAATAAGTAAAGAAATATGAGTTGTCATTATTCTCCCAGCGGGTACATACTCCAAGAACCTTGAGTGGGGGAATCGGGAAGCTCTGCCCTATGACTCAGGCCTGTCTCAGCCTAAGCTTGTAACAGGCCTGGGCACTTTAGCACCTCGTTACCTCATCGCCTCTCTGTCCCCTTTCCCTCAGTCTCAGACCTCAGGGAATGTCCGTTCTGTTGGTCGGCCCGGCACAAGGCCGCGTCTGTGGCCAATCCATCCGTGCCTCACCTTCAGCGGTGGGGCAGTACCTGCTGGGGAAGGGACCTCTCACCTGGTGAAGAGCCCTGAGCTCTTGGACTTGTAGATGAAGTGGCGAAGGTCTGGGATGCCCACTTGGGTCACGCTGTAGAAGGGGGTGCGCAGTGCCTCCCGCAGCATGTGATGGGCCCCACGCTTTTTCAACCGCTCCTGGAAACGGCGGCGGCAGTCTGAGACCGTGAAGAAGTCCTCTCGGTCAGTGGAGACCAGGAGCAGGCACAAGTCTGTGTCTGGCTCCAGGTAGGAGATGTGCACGTGGAAGAAGCCCCCCGAGTTGAATTTGGGGAGGCAGATGGGCGTCCAAGCCTCTCCTTCTCGAAAGGAGGATGAGGAACTGATGAGGTTAAAGAGAAGGTGGAGGTCAATGGGATGAAGGAACTGGTCCTTCTTCCGCACCAGAGACACCAGCTGGTTCCGGGACAGCAGGATGGAAAACACGAGGCTCTTGGCCTTGGCCTGCTGCAGGCTGGTGCTCACGGCATCCCGCACGCCGGCGGCCAGGGGCAGACAGCGGGCGGCCCCCATCAGGAAGCTGGGGTCGCGGGCCATGAGCTGCAGCAGATTATCCGTGATGCGCTCGGAGCCCAAGAGCAGGCGACGCAGGTCGTAATTCTGCTTCTGCTGGAAGATGTGATTGAGCTGGGTCCAGGTGAGCAGGCTGAGGATCTGGTAATAGATGTACAACAGCTCCTGGGCTATCTCCTGCTCCGACTGGCGGGTGCGGGCCACAGCCACCAGCACCAGGGGGCTCCGGCGGACAAATACCACCTTATAGCCATCTACCGGAGGGGCAACAAAGAGAAAAGTCAGCCAGGTGCGAGGGAGGTCCCTCTCCTGCTCGAGGGGCCACTGGAAAAATCCGTCTTTCTCATCTTGACCTTAAAGTTCTACCCACCTGAAAGCCTAACTCAAAACCCACCTCCTCCAGGAAGCCAGCCCTGATCCCTTTCCTGGTTAGCAGTGACGTAAACTCCCCGGGTGCTCTGACATGCTTACCGTGAATGTGCTTTGTCACTGTACATGAAAATGGTCGTTTCTGTCTTATCTCTCTACTGTGAGCTCCCTGAGGCAAAGCCAATGTCGTTTTGTACCTACCCCATCCCCGAGGATTCTATGCAAGGATTCAGCAACCAGGCAGGGGTTGTATTGGCAAAAAAGGCTTTTCAGTCCACCCTTCGAGGCTCTCTGAGAGCCCTGCTTCCCCAGGGCTAGCTTTTAGCCTCAGTGACTGCCCAGGACTTCCCTCGTACCTTGAAGGCTCTTCTCCTTGCTCTTTGCAATCTCTGATTTGAATCCCCACTCTCCCACCTGCCCTCATCTGTCTCCTCAACTCTGTGTCTCCTAATTACTTACGCAGCTTATTTCTGAGTCTGAAAGCATTTGTGGGGGCTTTCCTGGTTTCCTCCTGGGCTGGGAGCTCCAAAATTAGAGGCATTCTGAGGGCAGAGTTCTTCAGACTAGGTGCTGACAGGGGCCTGGGACGGTCTCCCCTCCTATTGGGGGTTTCTTAGGATAGGCCTTATGTCTCCCACTCAGTCCGAGGGGCCCCTGAAGGAGGGACCATGCTTACCCTTTAGTAAATGTGCCAGGAGTTGGGATTATTTCTACTCTGACAGACTATGTAGAGGGTGGTTTTTGTCTACCCGTTAGCCTTAGGGACTGCTGAAGACCCCTCCCCTGATTTCTCTTTTGTCTGGACCTGCGCACACAATGCCAATCTGATGCAGGCTATAAAATGAAAGCGCACCAAGGAGAGCCAAGAAGAAATGGGAGAGAGAAGCTTCTCATCAGAGCATCCCAGAGGCTGGTCAGAGATCGGCCCCTCCTCAGCGCTCTCCCCTGCCTCACAGGGTCTCATCCCCTTCCCCAGGCAGGCCTTACCTGCATGAATGGAGCGAATAGCATTCTTGTCAGCCTCCAGGAAGGACACCAAAGCCACCATGACCCCCATTGTGCTGGACAGCGCCTCCTCCGAGCCGTAACGAGAGTAAACGGGCTTCCCGGCTTCACTTAGCACAAAGATGTGCTTCTGGTGCAGCCGCCACGTTTCGGCCGCATCCTCCTCGTCCCCTTCCCCGGCCTCTCCCTCCCGTGGGGCTTCTGAGGCCCTTCGCTCCCCGGGTCCCGCAGACTCGAGGCAGTCTTCAGGCTCCGGCCGCATCTCCTCCTCCAGGTCCCGGGCCACACCCGTCAGCTGCGTGCTCAGCTCACTGAAGTCCTTGCTGATCTGCCGCATGTCCGTCGCGGTGGCCCGAGGCTGGGCACTGGCTCCCTCCTCAGGACTGCCCCCGGCGGCTTCCCCCTCCTCAGACTCTGTCAGGTCCTCGTAAGAACGGGCATGGACAAACATGGCACCTTCCTGGCCGGCCCCTGACAACCAAAAAGCCAAACTCTTAGAAGAGGGCACAGCCCCATCCAGTCAGCTCTTCATTATCTACACTGTGGCTTAACCACAACCGAGGGACGGGTGCCCTCAACAGACAGTTGCTTCCACCCCCTCATTAATCAGTCTATGCTTAGAGAATCTCAGGGGACGGTGGCTAAAAAAGAGAAAGAAGGGAGATACTCTGTGCTTCCCCTGCCAAAAAAGCCACACCCAAACCAGCACACTGTCCCATCTGTGGCACTTTCCTAAACCAGCCACAAACTCCTTTTGCAGAAGCACGGTGAAAAGGGCACTGGAAAGGGAGCCCCAAGACCCAGCTCTGAGTTCCAATTCTGTTCTTTACAAGCTACGTGCCCTTGAAAAAGCCTCGGTTTCCTCAATTGTATAATGAGAAGCTAAAGCACTAAGAGTTTCTCTAGCTCCAAATGCTGCCATTCCAAGAGTCTCAGGTATAACTGTGATTGCCCACACTTTGGCATTAGCTGTACAGCTCTCTCCATCAGGATGGATAACGAAGAGGTGGCTCTGGATAGCATTTCACACATTTCTTTTCAATAGCCCCGTTTGATCTCCATCAGCCCTCTCTCCCTATCCTTAAGGAACGCATGGAACTCAGGATGATCACTGACAGCCCTCGGGGGTGGCAGGGGAGACAGCTGCCCTTAAGACACAGGAGTTGGGGCTGACTTTACCTTAGCCATGTTCTCTCTGGCAGCTGATCCCTCTGTGGGGCCTAGGGCTCACCTCCTCATCCTAAAAATGCACCACTCCCTTCCTCCTCTTGCCTACCCTCCCTGCCACATGTGGTGAAGCTGAGGTACAGGGGATGACGGAGCAGCACGTCACTTGATCACAGTCTCAAATCTGGAGGGGACCTCAGAGGGATGGTAAGAACCCTTCCCACCCACATGTGCAAAAATGTTTGTAGCAGCTCTTTTTGTTGTAGCAAAGAATTAGAAAATGAGTAGATACCATCAATTGGGGAATGGCTGAACAAAGTGTGGTATATTATTGTTCTATAAAAAATGACGAATAAGCTGATTTTAGAAAGGCCTGGAAAGATTTACATGAACTGATGCTGAGGGAAACAAGCAGAGCCAACAACAATATATAATGATCAACTATGAAAGGCTTGGTTCTTCTCAGTGGTTCAGTGATCCATAGCAATCCCAATAGACTTTGGACAGGAAATGCCTTCGGCCTCCAGAAAAAGAACCAGGGAGACTGAATATAAACCAATGCTACGTTCGCTTCTTTTATGTGTTTCTTTTTTTTAATCTCTCCCATGGTTTTTCCCTTTTGCTCTGATTTTTCTCCCAACACAATTCATAAAGAAAAAAAAAAAAAAGAATCCTTCCCACAATAGCCTCCAAAAGTGGCCATCCAGCCTCGACTTGAAAGCCTGAGTGAGGTGTTCCTTGCCTTCCAA
Source organism: Sminthopsis crassicaudata (assembly GCF_048593235.1). Taxonomy (NCBI): domain Eukaryota; kingdom Metazoa; phylum Chordata; class Mammalia; order Dasyuromorphia; family Dasyuridae; genus Sminthopsis; species Sminthopsis crassicaudata. The sequence continues at coordinate 670,727,969 of NC_133617.1, forward strand.
GGCAGCCAATTCCTCTTTAAGATAGCTCTCATGATAAGGAAGATTTCCACAGACCAAGCCAAATCGATCTGTCTACAGCTTCTACCCTTTGCCTCTAGGCAGGACTCAAAAGCAGCTCAGAAACTCCAAGACAGCCGCCATAGCCTTCCTGGGTCACCTCCTCCTCTCTGGTTAAAGGTTGCAGCAAGTTCTTCAGTTAATTCATGTACGATTTCACTTTCAGTTCCCTTATTATACTGGAATCCCTTCCTAAGACTGAACCGAGTACCCAGAAAGGATGTTCTCCAATCAACGCAGAGGACGACCTCCCCCCCAAACATCCCTGTTTTAGACCCTCTGCCTCTATATTAACGTCCTATGTTGAGGCAGCGAGATGTTAACATGAACATAACTCTGGGCTTGGAGTCAAGAAGACTTTCAGTTTAAATCTGATAATGCTAGCTCAGTGATTCTGGGCAACTCACCGAACCTCTCTTTGCCTCAGTATCCTTATCTATAAAATGGGAATGATAAATATCACTTACTTCCAGGATGGTTATGAGAGTGAAATGCAATATTTGTAAAGCATCTGGCATATAGCAGGTTCTATATAAATGCTAAGTATTTCTGTTATTACTATTATTATTATTAATGCTGCTTTCTTTGGTTACCTTTTCGGTTTCTGATTTATAATGAACTTGCAGTCCACTGAAACCAGCAAATCTTTTTCACATGAAATATTTTTTAGCTCTGCTTTCTCATCTTGTACTTGTGCAGCGAATTTTTAAAAAATTCTAAAAATCCAAAATTTCCCTGTTCTCTGCCCCTTTATGAACTTGAGAGACTTGCCCCAAACCACAGTGCCTTGTTCTTTTTGCTCTCTTAAAGGTGAAGACGACAAAGAGAGGATGATCTATTCTATTCCATTGTTGTGATGTCCCACCAAAGTCCTGTCTGGGGAAGTCCCTGTCTGCATGCCTGATCAATCTGTTATCTCAGTAGAGGAGGTGGGGCATCCCGGGTCCCAAAGGTCTACAGGAAATCCTCCCCCACAGGAAGAGAAGTCAGCCATCCTGCTGTTGGCATTAACCCTTTGAATGCCCCTGGGATTCTGAGCTGGGGCTCATTGGAACCCTGAGTTTCTTCAGATCCAAAGTCTGACACAGAATGCCCGCATACCCCGCTCCCTGCAGGCAAGTCTAGAGATGATGCGGAGACACTGAGGCTGCTTCTCTGCTGCAAGGGTAGCGAAAGAAGAGCTGGAAAAATAAAGTTGATGAAGTCTGTCTCTGAGTCCTTCCCTTCTCCTTCCCACAATTCAATGCAAAGGGCCATGGATAGAAGGGGGCAGAAGACCCGAATGTGGGTCCCAGCTCTGTCCCTTACTGGCATGATTCCCATCCCCAAACCTTTGTTTCTTTTTCTACAAGATGGAGATAATCACTTCACTTACCTCACTGGGTAATCATACAGACCAAAGGAGAGACAAAAAATATCATTGTTTTAGTGTGCAATATAAATGTTAGCTAATATAAAAAGCTATGATTATTTCAGGGTTCGACCCCCTGCAGAAAGCTGAAAGAGGAACTAGCTTGAATGAAGGTCTCCCAGAGTACATCTCCTGGGCTCTCACAAATAGGGGCTAGCCATCTACCTGCAGGCCACCCCTGCACCTGCCTTACCTGGCTCTGTTCCTTGGGCCAGTCCTGGAGTCGGGCTCTCTGATCGCTCTGAGCTCTGCCCATCGGAAGGGACCAAGGTGCCATTGGTGCTTTCCCAGCTTTTCTTCTTATGCACGTCGGCAGCCATCTCCCTGCTTTAACCTATATCCACAAACCAACAAGACAGCAGAAACATTAGGGGACTCAATTGAAGCTGTTGAGGTATGCTACTCGTTGGGTGGCAGAATGAGGCCTGAACTTGCAGTCAGGGCACCTGGGCTTCGGTCTAAACCCTGCCACTCACTCACTTTGTGACCCATCCCTTCTCAGTTTCAGTCTCAGCTTCCTTATCAATAAATTGAGGTGATTGGATCTGATCTCCAATGACTCTTCCAGCTCTGACCTTCAATGTTCTAAATCTTCTCTAAGCTTATTATGTAGTAAGGTAAATTCTAGCCCTGACATTCTATATTCTAATGTCCATTCCAGCTCTGACAGTCTATGTACAATGTTCTAACGGCCTCCTAAGCACTGACAATATGGATTCTTAGGGCCTTCTCGGCTCTGACAGTGTGTTCCAAGGGCCCTCTAGTTTTGATATTGTGTTCTAAAGGCCCTCTCAGCTTACATACATAGTTCCCTTCTCCCCAAAATGTACATCCATCTACTGCATACTTCTATTGCTCTCAATTAGAGATGATAATCTAGAGCCAAACAAAATAAAATACTCATAATACAGAGAGCTTTGTTCAAGAGTTGTCTAATCATTTTTCAGTCACATCCGATTGTTTGTGATGCCTTTTGGTGTTTTCTTGACAAAGAAACTAGAATTGTCATTTCTAGATTACTCAAGAGAAGGAGGGGTGAATATGAAAGTTTTATTTCACAAAGTAGAGGAAATGACATCAGTACTGAATCTACTTATTACTAACTTGCTTGTTAAAAACTGACTGCATGAAGATGTCTCTCTCTCTAGATTGCCTGGATCATCAGGGGAAGCTGAGAGCAAGTCTTTCCCCCTCACAGGGCTACTAGTGATGACCTGCGTGTAAAATCTTACCCAGGTAGCTCATGAGACGCTCTCTTTCCTTTTCTGATTCTTGGAATAGTCCTCCTCACTCTATCTCTATTTGTTTCTACTGCTCCTTCAGGATCCACTCTAACCTACTTTCTCTTCACTGAAGACACGGGGACTATGGGCTGGAATATTCCATAGGCTATCAATCACAGTTGGAGGTTTTTCCTCCTTAATTCTTCGAGAATATTTAGTACAAGAGACGGCACACTGGGTCTTACTCTTTTTACCTATACCTTCCTCACTGTTCCTACATAGTGTAAGGAAGGATATAGTTGAAAAATGATATGTAAAATCAAAAGACATATACATATACACACACCAACATATATATTATATGATAAACATTTTTTTAAAAAGAAAAGACCTAGTTCAAAAATCCCTCCCCTTTTACAATGTGTTCTCTATCTCACACTACTTCCAATGCCCTTAATGAGCCAATCACAGTCCCGGCTTCTCAGAAGAGGCAGTAGAAGGGAAGCCCCCTGAGTGTAGGGACCATTTTGTTGTGTGTTTATTTTTTAAGTGGAATCGGACTGTTGGCCAAGCTCTCCCCTATAATAGTAGGATAACAGCTATCCTATACAAATAGTGAGAGAGAAAAAGTTAAAAGAGGAGGAGGAAGAGAAGGAAAAGGAGGGAAAGAAGGAGGAGGAGGAGAGAGGAGAAAGAGAAAGGAAAGAGAGGAGGGGGGAGGGAGGGGAGGGAATTGATCCAGCCCCAGCCACAATAAAGAAATAAATCCCTGAGGCTCAAGTCCTCCTGAGGCTCCAGGAGAGCAGCTCCCACTGGGCCGGCCAGATGGCTCACAGAACTGCCAGATGGCTTCGGGGCTAGATCTCGGTGCTTTCCTGTACCAGCCCCTGCCCCATTTTCTCTTCCTTCCCCACTTCTCCGCAGAGACAAACAACTCAATGGGTTACTTGGTCAATCTGTCCGTGATTATGGGTTGATTTCCCCCTAGTGGCTTTGGGGAAGTATTTCTGGCCTGCTGAGAGGGATGCAGACACACGCATCTGTACCTCTGGCCTTTGGGGTTCAACTCCAACGCTCCCCGAACCCCTGCCTGAGGAGGGACCTTGGGAGAGAGGGAAGCGGGGTCAAAGGCTCTCGGGCCAGAACTCGCCCTTCCCCGTGTTCTTTCTACCTCTGGCAACAAAGTTTCCAGAAAGCCTCTAGTTGGAAGGGGCGTCACATGGTAGAGTTCACGCAAAAGACAGGTGGGGTCCAACTCTCTGCTGCAAGCCTTTCAGAATCAGAAGGAAAGGGGGGGAGGGGAATCTGGCCTGTGATCCCACCCTGCAGAAGTAACCAGAGCAATGGGAGAAGCAGCGTCCCACACTAACAGGAAGAGTGGCTTGGCGGAGGTGGGGAGGCCAGGTGTGGCAGGGTGGGGCGGCCTGCAGGTGAGCCCCGGGCTGGCGTGCCAGCCCGCCCCGGGGCCCTGGCCCTGCCTCCCCAGGAGGACCACTCCCTTGGCTGACAAAGGAGGCCGGCCCTTTCTGAAGGACTGCAGGGCGCTCGCTGCAGTGGGTGGCCCCCTTGTCCCAGGCCCCAGGAGCGCCCCCTTTGCCAGCTCTGGGTTTGTGGTTGGGGGGAGGGAGCAGCCCGAGGTCCCCCGCCAGGCCGGGCACGAGCAGCCTGAAGCCCCCCGCCGGGCTGGGCACTTTGGTGGAAGTTGCGCTGGTTGTGGGCTTTTCCTGGCAGAGACACATGGCTTTCCTTCTCCACCAAGAAAACAGAATGGAGTTTGAATTATCTGGGCTCCTCCCTTCCCTCTCGGGCGGGTTACCTGTGACCTTGAGCAGTAACTTCCTTGTAACAAGTCTCAGGGGCCGGTCTGCACGACCTCTGCGGCCCCTCCCAGCCCTAACCCTGCCAGCCTCCCCGGGTGGGAAGCCGGAGCTCCCGTCCTAGCAGGGCCGGCAGACAGCTCCTGGGCTCCTCGGCTAGGGGGGCTGTCCATCGGGGCCCGGCGGCGACACCTGGAAGGCAGGTGTGTGCTCGTCCCCTCCCCCGCCCAGCAGTGCCCCTCAGGCCCCGGAGCCGGGCGGGCGAGCCCGCTGAGGCCCCTGCGCCCCCCTCCCTCCCCGCCCCCAGGCCCCCGACAGGAGCGGGCACACCCACCTGGCTTCTGCTCCAAGAGCGGGGCGGCAGGTAAAGCCCTGCCCTTAGCTAGGCTCCCCGGAAGCTGGAGGGGCCCGGGCAGGGCCCACCTTGTGAGCAAGGGCCGCCAGGCCCCAACAATCCTTACTCCCCCAGCCCCTGACCATGGTGGCTGCCTAACTGCTGACCTCTGGCCACCACTGGAACTGCTGCAGCTCGGACCATCCCGTTCATCTCCAGCCCAGCCAGGAAAACAGTGCAAAACCACTTCTCCTCCCAAAGGTCAGTTTCCAGCGGCTCGGCCCAACCTTCCCTCGGGTTGCATTGTGGGAATTGTAGTCCAAGAGCTGCTCCAGGCCCAAAGCTTCACTCTGGGCTCAGGGGCGTGGCCTGGGGGAGGAAGGCTCCTACCTGGCTGCCGGCTGCCCGGACGAATGGCAAGGGCAGCTCCTCGTCCGGCTCGGCTGGGCCGTGGGGGTGGGGCACATCCCTGTGCTTTAAATGACTAGAGTTCTGGCTCTGGAGCTGGAGTCGAATCCTCGCCCATTTACCCACCTGGCATGGCTGTTCGGTCCCTTCAGTGGGATCTGACCCTCCCTGGCCTTCTTTGCGGTTTTCTTGGCAAAACTACTGGGATAGTTGCCATTTCCTTCTCACATTCAGGGGGAAAGATGGCAGAGCTTTTGTTATTGTTTAGTTGTCTTCAGTCCCGCCTACCTCTTCCTGGGCCCATTTGGTGTTTTCTTGGTAAAGACACGGAACGGGTTTCCACTTCCTTCTCCAGTTCCTTTCACAGATGGGTAAACTGAGGCAAACAGGGCTAAGCGACTTGCTTGGAGTCACAACTGGCCTGTGTCTGGGGGCAGATTCGAACTCGGGAAGGCAGATCTTCCTGGAGCTCTGTGCTGACTTCTCTCCCAGAATGGGAGCTCGGAGACCTGGGAGGCTAAGCCCTGGGCAGGGAAGGAAAGCTGCCTCTTCGTGCCCCCTTCTTGGCCCAAGCAGAGCAGAGGCCGATTCCAAAGCTTAGTCAGGCCTCCAAGTTCCTTTTCTGATTTCTCTATAAATAGTTAGAATTTCTTTTGTTATCTAGATAAATCCTGTCTATCCATCTGCTGTGGATCTGGGTGTTGCCTTATTTGCAGATGCAGAATGAACTGCTGGGAGAATAGTGTTCAGGTGTTATTCAGTCATGTCTGATTCTCCATGACCTCGTTTGGGGTTTTCTTGGCAAAGACACTGGAACGGTTTGCCATTTCCTTCTCCAGTTCATTTTGTAGATTTAACTTGAAAATGCTACCGACTAAAAATAAAGTGGAGGGAGAACTGGTGATTTTTTGTTTCCCAATGATTACGCGCTCGATATAACTTCGTAGATGAGATGCAAGAAATCATGGATCAATTCTCAGCTGATGGTATTAATTTTGGCCTAACAGTTAATACCAAGAAAACACAGGTTCTTCACCAGCCAGCACAACATTCCTACGTGGAACATCGGATATAATTCAGAACGACTGGAGACGGCTGGCATACAAGGGGAGACCTCGGCCCTTTTAAGCTAAGGTCGTCTACGGATCTCATTTTGACTAAAGCCACAGCCCAGCCCAACTCCTGACTTTCCAAGAACTCACAGATGATGTGAGTGATGCACACATTGCCAGAGCTCAGTGTCTGAGGGGCTCCAAAAAGAAAGGGTGGGAGAGAAGAGCTATTAGATTACCTACCAAACTAAAGATTTACAGAATCATTGTGCTGACATTGTGGTTATGAAACCCGGACAGTACACCAGTGCCATGCCAGGAAACCGAATGGCTTCCATGTGAATTGTCTTAAGGAAATTCTGAACATTACCTGGCAGGACAAGGTATGGGACTATGTGTAATGTTCTCTGGTTCAGTTTTCTTGAGGTCTCTGGAGCAGCCTTCTTTTCAGGAGAGCAATCACCACAAGTGCAGCCAGGGGTTAAAGTCCAAATCCTTTATTATCTCCTTCAAAGTCTTGTCTCCTTTCCTGGGGCCCGGTTAGCTTTCTTAGAGTCCAGACCCTTTATTATCTCCTTCCTGGGGCTGGGCAGCTTTCTGGGGAGCCTTTCAGTCTGGCCTTGGTCTCAGTGGAGAAATGCAGGAGGAGAGTCTGCCACCAGTGGCCTGACTGACAATCAAATGAATGTCTGTCTTTGGTTCCGAGAGCTTGAGCTCCCGCCTGTCTTCTCTGCCCTCGGAAAGCTTCTCTTCTGTGGCTCTCAGTCCCTGCTTATATGCTCCTCACTGAGTATAAACCAATCATCTAGGAAACCATTATTTGTTGTAGGATTAAATCAATCATACTGAACCACGACAAACTAGACAACCATTGTCTCATCAATTCCACTTAGTACCTTGTAAGCATCCTTTGTTTCAGTGGGCTGGCCACCTCATTTGAGTGCCAAAAGTATGTTTGCCTACTATTTTACAGAGAACTCATGTAAGGGAGGTGTTCACATGGTAATCGGGAGAAGCGATATAATTAGAATTCTTACAAGGTGCTAAGTCAGTGGAATTGATAGAGACAATGGTTGTTTAGCAGGGTGCTTAATAGTTTCTCTAGTTCAATACATGTACTTAGTACTTACTACAGTTCCACAAGATTCCTACCTTTAAGAGAGCATATATAAGGAGGAGCCCACTAAAAGACAAGCCCATTAGGACACAAGCACACTCTCCGATGTGGAGACAGATTCATTCCATTTTCCACCTTTGTGGGTGGAGGCTCCAGGGAAGGAGATAAGATTTGGATGGAAACAAAAAAGGATTTGGACCTTATCTCCTGACTGCATTTGGGGTGATTACACTGAACTGAAAGGAAGGCTGCCTCCAGAAGCCCCCCAAGAAACCCTCTCCCAGAGAACATTATACTTTAGAGAAGAACACTGAAGTGATACAAAGATATTTACATTCTCTCTGCTGAATTTTGGAATTCATTTCATGACATAGGAGACCCTGGTAAATAATCACCCAGAGTAGCACACCTGCATTCAAGAAGGTACTGTGCTCTTCCAGTGAATCAGAATTGCAACAGCTCAAAAGAAATGTGAGGTATACAAGTTTAGAGACATCTCCACTCCAAATATATATATATATATTTTTTTCCCCTGAGGGTTAAGTGACTTGCCCAGGGTCACACAGCTAGGAAGTGTTACGTGTCTGAGGCAGATTTGAACTCAAGTCCTCCTGAATTCAGGGCTGGTGCTCTACCCACTGTGCCACCTAGCTGCCCCATATGGACAATTTGTGCCCAAACTGTAATAGAGATTTCTAAGCTCATATTGGTCTGATCAGCCATAATCAGATACATTGGGACCTTGACCTCAACATAGTGAAGTTATTCTGGTCTTCTTCAAGAAGGGAGGCAACAACCAATCTAACAACAGAGGAAGGAACTGCGTCAAACTGAGTGAAGTGACTCGCCCAGCGTTTGAACTAAATTTGAAATCAGATCTCTTGCCTCAGGGCCGATACTCTCCATCCACTGCATCACATAGGTGCCCCGAGTGTTCTGGTATTGGGACATAGAAAGCAGAGTTCAGATCCTAGTTCCCAAATGTACTATCTGGGGACTGAATCAAAATGAAAGAGAATTTGGTGGCTTTTATTGCTTTTGAATAAATGTCCCTTCTTTCCCTTAGCTAAAATGAGTCCCATCACCACCTTTGCCGCCTGGGACAAATCCAGGCTGTCAGGACAAATGGACTCATTCATCCCTTCCTTCCCCGCTAATGTGCACGTGCAGAGAATCCTCTATGTAGGGGTGACTTGAGGGTAGTGATTGGGAAATAGGAACTGACTGTTAGAGAAAAGGTATGGCCACCCCGGCACAGTGACAGCCACATTCTAAAGGTGGATTCTAAAGGGAGGGGATCCCTTTTCCCTTTTGTCACCATCTCCTACCTCAGGCTTCTGCCTAGACAAGACAGAAGACATTCACAAAACCAACAAACCAGGTCTCAGAGCTGGCGGTGGGAGGTGGAGGTCCTGTTCATTTAGATGCCGGAGAGGGTTGGTTACTGGTACAGCTTGAGTCTAGAGTGCCACCTCATGGCTTCTCCCGAAATACCATCTCCAGTAGGGCCCCCTACTCCCACCTTTTCCCTTTGCTGCCATTGCCTCTCTAAGGGGTAGAGAGAAGAATAGGGAAAAATAATACTTTAATCATCTTTCATTCTCCCCTTTCTCTTAATCAGCATATCCAAATCTGTCCCCAAATTCTGCTGACTTCTGATTGTCCATCTTTCCCTTCTCTCCCCTTTTCTCTACTCACACACCCATCATTCTAGCTCAGATGGCCCTCATCACGTCTTAACAAATTCCTACTTGAACATGGTTCATAAAGCAATGTATATTAAAATGAATAAATTAGTCTTTTGATTTTAGTCTTTTGATTCTTCAAAAGGAAAATAAATTCCTATTGATCCTTTTGTTTCCATTTCCATTTCCAATCCAATGTGACCTACACATACCTGCAAACATTGTCTTTGATCTATAAGACAGTGAATGTAGAATGACAGAAAGAGCTCTGGAAGGTAGTCACATGGTAGACAGACTTTAGTTTGTTTTTTTTTAATAGTATTTTATTTTTCCAAATACATGTAGTGATCGTTTTCAGCATTCATTTTTTTTAAAATAGCAAAATATATGCAAAGAAAGTTTTCAACATTCACCCTTGTAAAATCTTGTGTTCCAAATTTTTCTCCCTCCCTTCTCTCCACCCCCTCCCCTAGATAAGAAGTAATCTAATATATGTTAAACATGTGCAATTCTTCTTTGCATATTTCCACAATTATTATGTGGAACAAAAAAGTCAGATCAAAAAGAAAAAAATGAGAAAGAAAACAAAAAACAAGTAAACAACAAAAAAGTGAAAATACTTTGTTGTGATTGACATTCTGTCCCTATAGTTCTTTTTGTAGATGCAGATGCTTCTCTTCATCCCGTCTATTGGAATTGGTCTGAATTACCTCATTTCAACATTCATTTTTAAAAATTATAACTTTTTATTTTCAAAATATATATATGGATAATTTTTGACATTCACCCCTCCTTTGTCCCCCTCCAATTGGCAAATGATCCAAACATGTGCAATTCCTCTATACACAACATTCATTTTTGAAAGACTTTGTGTTCTAAATTATTCTACCTCCCTTCCTTACCTCCCCCTTCCTCAAGACAGCAAGCAATCTGATGTATGTTAAATATATACAATCCTTTTAAACATATTTCCATATTTGTCATGTTGTGCAAGAGAAATCAGACCAAAAGAGGAATAAACACAGGGAAAAAAAACAAACAAAAATGTGAAAATACTTAGCTTCAATCTATATTCACTCTCCATACTTCTCCTTCAGGATGTGATTAGCATATTCTATCCCAAGTCCATTGGAACTAATAGGCTCTAGTCTTGATGAGGCTGCTTATTAATTAGCTGTTTAACTTTGGCCAAGCCTCTTCCTTTCCCAGGGCCTTCATCTCCCCATATGTAAAACCAAGGATTTTGGCTAAGGTTCCTTCCAGTGCCTTTGACTTATTCCCTCCCTATATAAATGCTTCTTATAAAGAAAAGATCCCTCAGCAAATTACAGCTTGTCCTGTGTCTCCATAAGTGAGTGCATTGTTCTTCTCTTGATATGCAATTCTCAGACCCTCTGTGTTCAGTTTTGTCTGGGACAGAGTTTTTCAATGCCTTCACTTTCTACCGTGAACAATGGCTGTGGTAGTGTGTTATGCAGAGACTGCAGTAAGTACAAGCACAAGGCCCCCTTTTTTCCCCTGGAGTTTATTTTCCCTGGAATCTTTGAAAAAGCAGATCTTAAAATGAGACATCTGCAACCTACTCATTCCTCCTTGTACTACATTCTTGGCCAGTGAAATGCAAATAAAATCAGTATAAAAGGAGGAGATGTACTTATCATTCTTTCAAAGTTTATTTTTCTATGGAATCTTCAGGTTATGTTGAGTGTGGATCACAGCATAACATTCTCACTCTTTTTGTTGTTCATTTGAATTTTGTATTCTTACTCATTTTCTTTCCTTTTTGATCTGATCTTTCTTGTGCAGCAAGATAATTATACAAATAGGTTACATATATTGTTTTTAACATATATAACATACTGGATTTCTTGCCATCTAGGGGACAGGATGTGGGGAAAGAGAAAATTTTGGAACACACAGCTATGCAAGGATCAATGTTAAAAAATTATCCATGCATAATAAGATTTTTAAAAGAAAATCCAAAAAAATTAAAAAAAAAAAAAAAGAGAGAGAGAGATCTTTCCTGTAATGTTCTTCTCTAAAATGTAATGTTCTCTGGGACCAGGTTTCTTGGGCAGCTTCTGGAGGCAGCCTTAGTTTCAGTTCAGTTCAATAATCACCTCAAATTCAGCCAGGAGTTAAAGTCCAAATCCTTAATTTTCTCCTTCAAAATCTTGAATCTTTTCTTGGGGCCCAGTTAGTTTTCTTAGAGGCCTATCTCTCTGCTTGGTTCTGAGAGCTCTCTCCAAATGTCTCCATCCATCACAAAGGTGGAAGTTGAAATGAATCTGATTCCACCTCCTTGAGAGTGGGTTTGTGGGCTTCTGACTTGTGAATCTTCTGAAGTCAATCCTATTTGTGAATCTCCCGAGGTCCAAGAGTGGGCTTGTCCTTTAGTGGGCTTGTGAACTTCTTATATATGCTCTCTAAAGGTGTGATTATGTGAACTAATGTGTGAACTCCTTTAAAGGTGTGAACTAAGTACATAAGCATTAGCACCTTGTTTCAAGTTCTGGCCCATAATATCTCCCACTTTCTTCTGACTTCTCAAGGAGGTGAGAACTCCAAAAAAGAAGGCGATCACGCTTTCCCTGACTGCTCAAAAAAAGAAGTGAAAACACCATAAAAAGGAGGTGGTCACACCCTCCTTGATATCTCAGGAAGGGAGATAAAAACACCAAAGGAAATGGGAAATCAAATCAGATTAGCAGGTTTCTGAAGGGGCTCACTCTTAAAACAGGTATACATAAATCCATCAATATGGGAGTTATTACACATAATTACATAAATTACATCAGCACATGGCATTGATCAGAGAAATGCAAATTAAGATAACTCTGAGATACCACTACACACTTGTCAGATTGGCTAAGATGACAGGAACAAATAACGATGAATGTTGGAGGGGCTGTGGGAAAACTGGGACACTGATGCATTGTTGGTGGAGTTGTGAAAGACTCCAACCATTCTGGAGAGCAATCTGGAATTATGCCCAAAAAGTTATCAAAATGTGCATACCCTTTGACCCAGCCATACTACTACTGGGCTTATATCCCAAGGAACTACTAAAGAAGGGAAAGGGACCTGTATGTGCCAAAATGTTTGTGGCAGCCCTTTTCATAGTGGCTAGAAGCTGGAAGATGAATGGATGTCCATCCATTGGAGAATGGTTGGGTAAATTATGGTATATGAATGTTATGGAATATTATTGTTCTGTAAGAAATGACCAACAGGAGAAATAGAGAGAGGCTTGGAGAGACTTACATCAACTGATGCTGAGTGAAATGAGCAGATCACTATACACTTCAACAATGATACTGTACGAGGATGTATGCTGATGGAAATGGATATCTTCAACATAGAGAAGAGATAATCCAATTCCAATTGATTAATGATGGACAGAATCAGCTACATCCAGAAAAGGAACACTGGGAAATGAGTATAAACTGTTATTTTTACCTTCTGAATCCAATTCTTCCTGTGCAACAAGAAATTCGGTTCTACACACATATATTGTATTTAGAATATACTGTAATATATTTAACATGAATAAGACTGCCTGCCATCTGGGGGAGGGGGCTGGGGGAGGAAAGGAAAAAATCTGAATAGAAGTAAGTGCAAGGGATAATGTTGTAAAAAAATTACCCATGCATATGTACTGTCAAAAAAAAAGTTATAATTATAAAATAAAATTAAAATTAAAAAAAAAGATAAATTAAAATAAAAGTTAAAAGATCTTAAAAAAAAAAAAAAGAATTTGAAATAAAAAAGACCTTTCCTTGCCTTCTTCAGTGAATGCACAAGCATTCTCTCATTGTTTTCTATTAGCTTAGTATGACAACGAAATGTCTTTTAACTGATTTCTGAGCCAGAGAACTAAGTGTGCCTATAAAAAGCTTGAACAGATACACTGTGCCAGAATTGGTTTTCAAAGGAGGGCAAAGAAAGAAGGCTGTTGTTCTTTGGGTAGGAGTAGAGGTAGTTGTGATGGCAGAGGCTTGTTGGGATAATGCCTTTTCTCATCACCCAACCGTATGACTATGTTGCCTCTATTCCTCTTGCTTCCATGAGTTATTGTTTCCTGATTTTAGGTGAATGACTTCCAGCAATGAAATGCACCAGGTTACAACCTTGTAAACTTTGAAAGGTTGCAAGTGCTTTCTAAAGTCCAAACACTGGAACTGAAACAGAGTCTGTCTGTAGCAACAACAGCCACGTTGGATGAGGAGCCAACCTGGATGAATGATCTGCTTGGTTCAGCTCAGAAGGGAATTGATTGAACAGTATAGATATAATGTCCTTCAAGCAAAGGCTCAATTCATCCATCACATCACACCCAAAAGTGAACTTAGTGGGAAACACTGTGAAGGAATGTTATATAGCAACCACTTTAAATCTAAGCCCACCTGTCCAGAGACCAATGGTAGAAGGAAATATATATATTTCTGGTTTAGGAAGTTATGAGTCAGTTCTTAGTATATTTTCTCAATAAATATTCCTTTGTAAAAGCTAATTGATATTTATCAGTTATGTGAATATGACAAATATTAAGTGAAGATTGCTTGATTTGGGGGAAATCCATTGGATTCACTCATTCTCATGAGTGATAGTATTAAAAACCTCAACTCCTAAAATCTTAAGTGGAGAAAATTTAACCTCATTCTGGGAACAAAATCAAGTATGATTGGGAGAGTAATCCCAGAGCTTGTGACATTATTATTTGTAACAGAGAAAAACAAAACAAGTGTCGGAAAATAGCAGGCCACTGCGGACAGAGTAAATCAGGAAAGTCTTTCTGGAGGAGGTCACATTTAAATTGGCCTTGAGTAAATGGACTATTCTAAACTTAAGGAACAGAGTGAACCCTATAAAATACTAGGGGGAAAGAATATGAGAAGGGAGGAGAATGATAGAAGACATTGAGGGAAGGGCTGGTCAGAAGCAAAGCATTTTTGAAGAGGATGGGATTAAAAGAAATAGAATAAAATAAACAGGGTGGGATATACAGTTAGCAACAATAATTATACAAAGAATTTTGAAGCAAGTTTCTCTGATACAGGCCTCATTTTTCAAATATTTAGGGACCTGAGTCAAATTTATATATTAAAAAAAAGAGCTGTTCCCCAATTGATAAATGATCAAAAGGTATGATTTATGCCCAAAGGGTTATAAAATCATGTATATCCTTTGACCTAACAAAATACCCATTTTGGGCATGAATCCCAAAAGAGATTTTTTTTAAAAAGGAAAAAACCCAATATGTATAGAAATACTTATAGAAGTTCTTTTCTCAGGGCAAAGAATTGGAAATTGAGAGGATGCCCATGAATTGGGAAATGGCTAAATACATTGTGGTATGTGATTATGAATGAATATTATTATTTTACAAAAAATGATGAGCAGAATGTTATCAGAAAAACTTGGAAAGTTCTCCATGAGTTCAAGCAAAATGAAATATACTGTGTACATAGCAAAGTTGTGGGATAATCAGCTGTGAATGACTGTTATTCTCGTGATCCAACAATCCAACACTACTCTGAAAGACTTATGGAAAATGTTATAAATACCCAGAGAAAGAATTGATTGTGCCTGGTCTCAATCTGAAGCATAATTTTTTAAAACTTTTTTTTTTTTTTTCTGAAGGTTTTTTTTTTTTTTTTTTGAGGGAGATCTATGTTTTCTTCCTTAACATGAATTTTATGGAAACGTTTTGCATAACTCCATGTGTGGAATTCTCAGTGAAGAAGGGATATGGGGAGGAAGGGTGAGAATCTGGAACTCAAAGTTTTAAAAATCAAATGTAAAAAATTGTTTTACATGTAACTGGGAAAATTAAAAAAATCAATAAAAGGAACAAAGAGAATAAAAATATGGAGGTGGAAGAACAGAGGTAGAGTAATCCAGTTTGTCTGGAAGTAAAATGAGATGAAACTGGAAAGGAAACTTGAGTTTCAGGCAGAGGATTGTGAACTTGGATGGATAAAGAAAACCCACCCATGGATGAACTTTTATACTCTAATGGTCCAACAAGATCTCAGAAATTAAATTATCTTTCCTATGTCCCTCTTCTGCTCTACAAATGGAAAAAGTATAAGTCCTATCAAATTACCTGTGGCTCTACCATTTGCTCTATATGTTACCACTTTTAATCTTTCCAATTGCCAATTGAGATAAATCCTACAGTTATTATCACTGCTTTGCAGATGAGAAAAAGGAAATTCAGCTTAAGTGTCTATTGGACCAATTGCAATCTCTCTAACCTATTGAGATTTTCAGAGGGAAGAAAAATTCTTTCCTCTGCATACTTATATTGGTAAGAATAATAACTCTCATTGCTCTAGCATGTGAAGCCCTTTTACCACAAAACCCTGTAAAGTCAATAACTCAGATGTTATTTTCATTTTGGAGTCAAGGAAATGAAGCTAAATGAATCTAAAGGCCTTATCCAAAATCACACAGAGAGGAGGTGGCAGGGCTGGGATTTGAATCTTTTTTCTTCTGATTCCAGACCCAATGTTTCTTTCATTATACCATGCTGCCTCCCTTAAGAGTAAATATAAGTCACATTTGTTTAGTTTTCAGTTTACTAAGTGGGTAGTATAGTTATTACTATTCCTGTTTTGTAGGTTTTACATAGATACTGCTTATTATTTTAAGGAAAGCTCCCTTTATCCCTATGCTCTCTAGTGTTTTTAATAAGAATGGTGCTGTATTTTGTCAAAAACTTTTTCTGCAGCTATTGAGATTATCATGTGAATTCTGTTGGTTTTATTATTGATATGATCGATTACGGTGAGAGTTTTCTTGATATTGAACCAGCCTTGCATTCCTGATATAAATCCCAGTTGGTCGTAGATCTCTGTTTTGTAGATAAGAAAAATGAATCTTAAAAAGATTAAATGATTTGCCCATCATCAGAGAAGAATCTAACTACTTATAATTCCTGGACTTGTGAACAAACTCTGGGTAATATCTAGGACCACCTGACTTGGTGAAAGTATTTTCTCTTTCATGATATTACTGGAAGCTCCCTTAAGAATGGAAGCCTAGAATCAGCATGGAAATGTGTCAGCAGTTAATATGGTCTATGAAAGATAGTATTCCTATGAACTCGACCAATATTAAACAACTACTTTAGGACTTACAACTGGACACATTTGGACATATAAAGTTGATTATGTTGTATTGCAGACTCCTTTTGTATTTTTGATTTCTAGTTCAGTTTTGTGATTTCCAAAGCAAGTTACTTTTGCTACATGTGTTTTTATTGTATTTCCTTCTGGTTCTCTTAATTTGAAATTTTTCTGTAGAGCATTTCTCTTCATTATGGCACTGAAAACAAGTTTTCTTCCTAGGGCATCAGGGCAGAGGGAAGAGCTCTGGATTTAGAATCAGGATGCCTAGGTTTGAAATTCTTACCTTGTGTGATATCTTAGCTGTGTGATTCTGGAAAAAAATCCCTTTCCTTGCCTAATCCTAAATTGTTAATAAGTAATCTCTAAAGTTATATTCAGGAAAACTCATCTTCATAAGTTCAAATGTGGTCTCAGTCACTTACTAGCTGTGCGACCTAGGCAAGTTACTTACTCCCGACTACCTCAGTTTCTTCAGCTGCAAAATGAGCTGGAGAAGGAAAATAGCAAACCTATCTAGTATCTTTGCCAAGAAACCCCTTTCCCACCAAAAAGGGGTCACAAGTCAGACATCACCCAAATGACTTAACACCAAAAAGTTTTTTCCTAGTTCTCAAATGAGAAGGCAGCCTATCTACCTACCTGAATAGTCAGGAGAAAATAACCCATGGCTGAAGTATTTTTTGCATCACAGATAATCCCTTAGGGAGACTGAAAAATTGGATGTATGAGGAAGATGTGATTCTTGGGATCTGGCCAAAATAGGGAATGTGTTTTCTTCCTGGTTGATGACTCAGCTAAGGTTAATTCTGGCTACACTGATTTTGTTTAAGTCATCTTCATTCTTTTTGCCTTAGCTGAATCTCCAAGAGTGATATGAGAACTCTTTGCTGAATAGGCTAAATACACTTGAGGCATCTATTATTGTTCTGTGGCTGGCTAACAGAGGCAGGTGGAATAGGAAGTTGAACATGAAATCTGCAGATAGGGGGATTCTTTGCTCTGCTAATTTTGACCTTTTGGATTTTTGAACAAGTAACTTGAGTTCAAATTCTACATTTGTGAAATGGGAACAATAATAGTACCTACTTCCCAGGGTTGTTGTAAAGATCAAATGAGCAAATATTTGTAAAGCACTTATAATGAAGCAAGTACTATATAAGTATTAGGTATTATTAAGACCATTTTTTGACCAATTGGATTAAATGTTCTCTGAGATTCCTTCTGGTTGTTATTCCTATGGTTAGATTTCTGGGTCTGGATTTTGACCCTTTTCTACTTGGACTAAAATCAGGCAGGATCTTGGTCATTGTAATTTCATTTTGTAATCATTTTGTTTATGTCATTTCACAAGGGCATTTGTGAATTTATCTATATTTTATTATGATTTTATTTTATTATTTTTTTTATATTATATTTATTTAAATATTTAACATAAGTATTTATCATATTTTGCTATATCATAATAATTATTATCTAATTTTTTATTGTGAATTTATCTACATTTTTCTGGGTCCTGAAGTGTTTCTCTTGCATTGCTAAGAGACTGAGCTGGTCTGCTAAAATCCAATATACTGTTACTTTTGAGGAAAAGAGAGAAGATTTCTGGGACTGAGACAGATAATGGCAGGTACTATCCTCTCCTGATGGGAAGATTGGAAGTGTTATTCTCTTCTGAGGAAGGCATCATGTGGAAAGTTTTTAATTTATAGAATCATAGCAGAGATCTGAGATCTAAGAGATCATCATGAGAGAAAATAGTCTGGCAAGAATTGTGTTTAAACTAAATTTCACTTTTTATACTGTTAAAAAGATAATTCTAGGTTTTAGGATTCACCCCAATTAAGAAAGGAAAACAGGAAAAAGAGAATTAAAAAGAGTTTATTTAAAAATATGTCAAAGTAACAACACATCGATGGACTGATCACTGGAAATTAACAAAGGATTTAAGTTTTATTGATAACTTTCATAATGAAATAATGATAATTTGGATAGTCCACATCAGCAAAAAGGGATAGGCCATTGCATTTCAGCTTCTCTTCAAGGAGGCAAATATGTGATGTTTAACAGGTAGGGGTACAAACATTACAGGTAGGGATATGCCTTCCCAGTAGAACCTCCCATACTGATTTACTAATATACAAGCAGATCTAGAAACAGTGGGTCATTGAGTCAGTATAATTTTCAATAATTCCACAGTAAATTCCGAATGGATGCATGATCTTTTTTTTTTTTTTTTTGGTTTATTTTTTGCATAATCTTAATATAAAAGATTATATCATCAATAGATTAGAGCAAGGTGAGGAAGGGAAGGAAACAAAGATTTATTAAGTGCTTACAAGTGCCAGGCACTTTTAAGTGTTTTACAAATACTTCATTTGATCCTTACAACAACTTTGTGAAGTATGTGCTATTATGATACTCTTTTTACAAATGGGGAAACTGAGGTAGGCAGAGGTCAAATAATTAAGTGATTTGCTTAAGATTACATAGGTAGTAAATAGTAATTCAGGTCTTCCTGACTCTGAGCTTGGTGTTCTATCCACTACACCATTTACAAATAGGGAAGGAAATACCTTTTACAAACACACACACACACACACACACACACACACACACACACACACACACACACAGAATTCTTAACTAAAAATGAAATAGAATCACAAGAAAAAAATGAATGGTTTTAATTATATAAATTGAAAAACTTTTTTTTTCAAGCAAATCAGTACTTAAAATGAGAAAATCACAACCTCTGAATTTTATATAATAGCATTAAAGATTTAAGTATGGGGCAAATTGAGAGAAAAATAGTAGGGAACACAATAGCTGAATTGTAGCAACA
Source organism: Sminthopsis crassicaudata (assembly GCF_048593235.1). Classification (NCBI taxonomy): domain Eukaryota; kingdom Metazoa; phylum Chordata; class Mammalia; order Dasyuromorphia; family Dasyuridae; genus Sminthopsis; species Sminthopsis crassicaudata. The sequence continues at coordinate 670,747,051 of NC_133617.1, forward strand.
ATAATATCATCAACCTCCCTATTCTGAAAAAAATCATCTGTGGAAGGGAAACAGGAGAAAAGACAAAGAAAAAATAGAACTAAGCTGGAATAAAGAAGAGAGAGTTAGAGAAAAGTTATTAAATGCCTTATAGGCAGAAGATAGGCTAAAATCATCAGTTTTACTCACCTCTTAAAGGACCAAACAGCATTCCAAGAAAAGGTCTTCTCTTTCCCCAGTTTTCCCTTTTGATAATTGTCCATTAATGGACATTTTCTCTGCCCAATTCTTTACCCAAACATTTCTGATAACCTGAATTTTTACCTTACTGATACAGGATGGGAATAAGTAGATATGAAGAGAAATTTAAATGAAGGTAGTAAGCCAAATCTCTTCCAAAATGTTAGGGATTTTCTTATCTCAAGAATGTGAGCTGTTGATTGTATTCCTAACTTTTATATAACTCTATAAAGCAGCAAAAGAGGGAATCAAGTAGATCTAAAACACCATTATATTGTCCCTTAGCTTAAAAAATGAATTCATTAGGGCAGCTAGGTGGCACAGTGGATGGAGCATCGGGACCTGAGTTCAAATTTGGCTTCAGACACTTAACACTTCCTAGCTATGTGACCTTGGGCAAGTCACTTAACCCCAAATGCCTCAGCAAAACAAACAAACAAAAAAACCCAGAACTAATTGTTATAATAGAATGTGATTGTTTAAATATCTAGCAACAAAAAGGAGGAAGGAAGGACAAAGTTAATTAATGTTATCACCATCAACTATAAACTATATAAAAATGATTCATGACCTCATCCTCGTATATAAATGGTCAAAGGACATAAAGAAAAAGCTCTTAAATGAAGAAAGGTAAGCTATCCAGAACCATATTTCTACTTTACTTTATTTTTTAATAATAGCTTTTTATTTTTCAAAATACATGCTAAGATAATTTTCAACATTCACCTTTGCAAAATTTTGTGCTCCATATTTTTCTTCCTCCCTCCCCTCTCTCTTAGACAGTAAGTAATCTAATACAGGTTAAACATATTCAGTTCTTCTAAATGTATCTTTATATTTATCATGCTATACAAGAAAAAATCAGATCAAAAAGGGAAAAAATGAGAAAAAAAAAAACCAAGTAAGTAAATAACAAAAAAGGTGAAAATACTATGTTGTGATCCACATTTAGTCCCCACAGTCCTCTTTCTGGATGCAAATGGTTCTTTATATCACAAGTTTATTGGAATTAGTCTGAATCATGCCATTGTTGAAAAGAACCAAGTCCATCACAGTTGATCATCGTTTAAGATTGTTGCTGTGAACAGTGTTCTCCTGGTTCTACTCGCTTCACTCAGCATCAGTTCATGTAAGTCTTTTCAGGCCTCTCTGAAATCCTCCTGCTGGTCATTTCTTACAGAACAATAATATTCCATAATATTCATATACCACAACTTCTTCAGCCATTCCCCAACTAATGGGCATCCACTCAGTTTCCAGTTCCTTGCCACTACAAAAAGGGCTGACACAAACATTTTTGCACATGTGGGTCCCTTTTCCCTTTTTTATAATCTCTTTGGGATACAGGCCCAGTGGAAGCACTGCTGCATCAAAGGGTACTCACAGTTTTATAACTCTTCAGGCATAGTGTTAGGATTCTTACAAGGTGCTAAGTCACTGGAATGAATAAAGACAACAATTATCTAATTTAGCATGGTTCAATTTGATTGATCTGATTCTATAAGGAGATATTATGGGCCAGAACTTGATATAAGGTAATGTACTTAGTTCACACCTTTAAAGAAGTTCATACCTTTATTTTTTTTTTTATTTTTTATTTTTTGTTTATTTATTTTTTATTTTATTTTATAATTATAACTTTTTTTTTTTTGACAGTACATATGCATGGGTAATTTTTTACAACATTATTCCTTGCACTTACTTCTATTCAGATTTTTTCCTTTCCTCCCCCAGCCCCCTCCCCCAGATGACAGGCAGTCTTATACATGTTAAATATATTACAGTATATTCTAAATACAATATATGTGTGTAGAACCGAATTTCTTGTTGCACAAGAAGAATTGAATTCAGAAGGTAAAAATAACAGTTTACACTCATTTCCCAGTGTTCCTTTTCTGGATGTAGCTGATTCTGTCCATCATTATTCAATTGGAATTGGATTAGCTCTTCTCTATGTTGAAGATATCCACTTCCATCAGCATACATCCTCGTACAGTATCATTGTTGAAGTGTATAATGATCTTCTGGTTCTGCTCATTTCACTCAGCATCAGTTGATGTAAGTCTCTCCAAGCCTCTCTCTATTTCTCCTGTTGGTCATTTCTTACAGAACAATAATATTCCATAACCTTCATATACCATAATTTACCCAACCATTCTCCAATTGATAGACATCCATTCATCTTCCAGCTTCTAGCCACTATGAAAAGGGCTGCCACAAACATTTTGGCACATGCAGGTCCCTTTCCCTTCTTTAGTATTTCCTTGAGATATAAGCCCAGTAGTAGTATGGCTGGGTCAAAGGGTATGCACATTTTGATAACTTTTTGGGCATAATTCCAGATTGCTCTCCAGAATGGTTGGATTCTTTCACAACTCCACCAACAATGCATCAGTGTCCCAGTTTTCCCACAGCCCCTCCAACATTCATCGTTATTTGTTCCTGTCATCTTAGCCAATCTGACAGGTGTGTAATGATATCTCAGAGTTGTCTTAATTTGCATTTCTCTGATCAGTAGTGATTTGGAACACTCTTTCATATGAGTGGAAATAGTTTTAATTTCATCATCTGAAAATTGTCTGTTCATATCCTTTGACCATTTATCAATTGGAGAATGGCTTGATTTCTTATAAATTAAAGTCAATTCTCTGTATATTTTGGAGATGAGGCCTTTATCAAAACCTTTAACTGTAAAAATGTTTTCCCAATTTGTTACTTCCCTTCTAATCTTGTTTGCATTAGTTTTGTTTGTGCAGAAACTTTTTTTTAATAATTTTTTTATTATATATTTTTTATAATATTATCCCTTGTATTCATTTTTCCAAATTATCCCCCCCTCCCTCTACTCCCTCCCCCCGATGACAGGCAATCCCATACATTTTACATGTGTTACAATATAGCCTAGATACAATACATGTGTGTAAATACCATTTTCTTGTTGCACAATAAGCATTAGATTCCGAAGGTACATGTAACCTGGGCAGACAGATATTAGTGCTAACAATTTACATTCACTTCCCAGTGTTTCTTCTCTGGGTGTAGCTACCTCTGTCCATCATTGATCAACTGGAAGTGAATTGGCTCTTCTTTATGTTGAAGATTTCCACTACCATCAGAATATATCCTCATACAATATTATTGTTGAAGTGTACAGTGATCTTCTGGTTCTGCTCATTTCACTCAGCATCAGTTGATGTAAGTCTCTCCAGGCCTCTCTGTATTCCTCCTGCTGGTCATTTCTTACCGAGCAATAATATTCCATAACCTTCATATACCATAATTTACCCAACCATTCTCCAACTGATGGACATCCATTCATCTTCCAGTTTCTAGCTACAACAAAAAGAGCTGCCACAAACATTTTGGCACATATATGTCTCTTTCCGCTCTTTAGTATTTCTTTGGGATATAAGCCCAGTAGTAGGACTGCTGGGTCAAAGGGTATGCACAGTTTGATAACTTTTTGGGCATAGTTCCAAATTACTCTCCAGAATGGCTGGATTCTTTCACAACTCCACTAGCAATGTATTAGTGTCCCAGTTTTCCCACATCCCCTCCAACATTCATCATTATTTGTTCCTGTCATCTTAGCCAATCTGACAGGTGTGTAGTGGTATCTCAAGTTGTCTTAATTGTGCAGAAACTTTTTAATTTGGTGTAATCAAAATGTTCTATTTTGTGATCAATAATGGTCTCTAATTCTCCCTTGGACACAAACTCCTTCCTCCTCCACAAGTCTGAGAGGTAAACCATCCCATGTTCCTGCAATTTATTTATGATTTCGTTCTTTATGCCTAAATCTTGGACCCATTTTGATCTTATCTTAGTATGTGGTGTTAAATGTGGGTCCATGCCTAGTTTCTGCCATACTAATTTCCAGTTTTCCCAGCAGTTTTTGTAAAATAATGAATTCTTATCCCAAAATTTGGGATCTTTGGGTTTGTCAAACACTAGATTGCTATTTTTATTCACTATCTTGCCCTGTGAACCTAACCTATGCCACTGATCAACTAGTCTATTTCTTAGCCAATACCAAATGGTTTTGGTGACTGTTGCTTTATAATATAGTTCTAGATCAGGTACAGCTAGACCACCTTCACTTAATTTTTTTTTCATTACTTCCCTTGAAATTCTTGACCTTTTGTTGTTCCATATGAATTCTGTTGTTATTTTTTCTAGGTTATTTAAATAGTTTCTTGGAAGTCTGATTGGTATAGCACTAAATAAATAGATTAGTTTAGGGAGTATTGTCATCTTAATTATATTCGCTCGGCCTATCCAAGAGCACTGAATGTCTTTCCAATTATTTAAATCTGACTTTATTTTTGTGGCAAGTGTTTTGTAATTTTGCTCATATAATTCCTGACTCTCCTTTGGTAGATATATTCCCAAATATTTTATACTATTGACCGTTATTTTGAATGGAATTTCTCTTTGTATCTCTTGCTGTTGGATTGTGTTGTTAATGTATAAAAATGCTGAGGATTTATGTGGATTTATTTTGTATCCTGCAACTTTGCTAAAATTCTGAATTATTTCTAATAGCTTTTTAGCAGAGTCTTTGGGGTTCTCTAAGTATACCATCATGTCATCTGCGAAAAGTGATAATTTGATTTCCTCATTTCCTACTCTAATTCCTTGAATCTCTTTCTTGGCTCTTATTGCCGAGGCTAGAGTTTCTAGTACTGTATTGAAAAGTAATGGTGATAGTGGGCAACTTTGTTTCACTCCTGATCTTATAGGGAAAGGTTCTAGTTTATCGCCATTACATATGATGTTTACTGAAGGTTTTAAATATATGCTCCTTATTATTTTAAGGAATAGTCCATTTATTCCTATACTCTCAAGCGTTTTTAGTAGGAATGGATGTTGGATTTTATCAAATGCTTTTTCTGCATCTATTGAGATGATCATATGGTTTTCATTAATTTGATTATTAATATGGTCAATTATACTAATAGTTTTCCTAAATTAAACCAGCCCTGCATTCCTGGTATAAATCCCACTTGGTCATAGTGTATTATCCTGGGGATGATTTTCTGAAGTCTATTTGCTAATATCTTATTTAAGATTTTAGCATCAATATTCATTAAGGAAATTGTCTATAGTTTTCTTTCTCAGTTTTCGATCTACCTGGTTTAGGTATCAGTACCATGTCTGTGTCATAGAAGGAATATGGTAGGACTCCTTCAATCCCTATTTTTTCAAATAGTTTGCATAGCATTGGAGTTAGTTGTTTTTTTTTTTTTTTTTTTTTTTTTTTTGTTTTTTTTTATCAGTAATAAGAGGCAATTTATTTGAGAGCCTTGTTATCCAAAAAATTCTTTTTTTTTTTTTTTTTTTTTTTTTTTTTTTTTTAATTTTTTATTTTATTTTATAATTATAACATTTTTTGACAGTACATATGCATGGGTAATTTTTTACAACATTATCCCTTGCACTTACTTCTATTCAGATTTTTTCCCTTCCTCCCCCAACCCCCTCCCCCTGATGGCAAGCAGTCTTATATATATTAAATATATTACAGTATAATTTAGATACAATATATGTGTGTAGAACCGAATTTTTTGTTGCACAGGAAGAATTGGATTCAGAAGGTAAAAATAACAGTTTACATTCATTTCCCAGTCCTTTTCTGGATGTAGCTGGTTCTGTCCATCATTAATCAATTGGAATTGGATTAGCTCTTCTCTATGTTGAAGAAATCCACTTCCATCAGCATACATCCTCGTACAGTATCATTGTTGAAGTGTATAATGATCTTCTGGTTCTGCTCGTTTCACTCAGCATCAGTTGATGTAAGTCTCTCCAAGCCTCTCTGTATTTCTCCTGTTGGTCATTTCTTATAGAACAGTAATATTCCATAACATTCATATACCATAGTTTACCCAACCATTCTCCAATTGATGGACATCCATTCATCTTCCAGCTTCTAGCCACTATGAAAAGGGCTGCCACAAACATTTTGGCACATACAGGACCCTTTCCCTTCTCTAGTAGTTCCTTGGGGTATAAGCCCAGTAGTAGTATGGCTGGGTCAAAGGGTATGCACATTTTGATAACTTTTTGGGCATAATTCCAGATTGCTCTCCAGAATGGTTGGATTCTTTCACAACTCCACCAACAATGCATCAGTGTCCCAGTTTTCCCACAGCCCCTCCAACATTCATCGTTATTTGTTCCTGTCATTTTAGCCAATCTGACAGGTGTGTAATGATACCTCAGAGTTGTCTTAATTTGCATTTCTCTGATCAATAGTGATTTGGAACACTCTTTCATATGAGTGGAAATAGTTTTAATTTCATCATCTGAAAATTGTCTGTTCATATCCTTTGACCATTTATCAATTGGAGAATGGCTTGATTTCTTATAAATTAAAGTCAATTCTCTGTATATTTTGGAGATGAGGCCTTTATCAGAACCTTTAACTGTAAAAATTTTTTCCCAATTTGTTACTTCCCTTCTAATCTTGTTTGCATTAGTTTTGTTTGTGCAGAAACTTTTTAATTTGGTGTAATCAAAATGTTCTATTTTGTGATCAATAATGGTCTCTAGTTCTCCCTTGGACACAAACTCCTTCCTCCTCCACAAGTCTGAGAGGTAAACCATCCCATGTTCCTCCAATTTATTTATGATTTCGTTCTTTATGCCTAAATCTTGGACCCATTTTGATCTAATCTTAGTATGTGGTGTTAAATGTGGGTCCATGCCTAGTTTCTGCCATACTAATTTCCAGTTTTCCCAGCAGTTTTTGTTAAATAATGAATTCTTATCCCAAAATTTGGGATCTTTGGGTTTGTCAAAGATTAGATTGCTATTTTTATTCACTATCTTGCCCTGTGAACCTAACCTATGCCACTGATCAACTAGTCTATTTCTTAGCCAATACCAAATGGTTTTGGTGACTGTTGCTTTATAATATAGCTTTAAATCAGGTACACTTAGACCACCTTCCTCTGACTTTTTTTTCATTAGTTCCCTTGCAATTCTCGACCTTTTATTCTTCCATATGAATTTTGTTGTTATTTTTTCTAGGTCATTAAAATAGTTTCTTGGGAGTCTGATTGGTATAGCACTAAATAAATAGATTAGTTTGGGGAGTATTGTCATCTTTATTATATTCGCTCGGCCTATCCAAGAACATTGAATGTCTTTCCAATTATTTAAATCTGACTTTATTTTTGTGGCAAGTGTTTTGTAATTTTGCTCATATAATTCCTGACTCTCCTTTGGTAGATATATTCCCAAATATTTGATACTATCGACTGTTATTTTGAATGGAATTTCTCTTTGTATCTCTTGCTGTTGGATTGTGTTGGTAATGTATAAAAATCCTGAGGATTTATGTGGATTTATTTTGTATCCTGCGACTTTGCTAAAATTCTGAATTATTTCTAATAGCTTTTTAGCAGAGTCTTTGGGGTTCTCTAAGTATACCATCATGTCATCTGCGAAAAGTGACAATTTGATTTCTTCATTTCCTACTCTAATTCCTTGGATCTCTTTCTCGGCTCTTATTGCCAAGGCTAGAGTTTCTAGTACTATATTGAATAGTAATGGTGATAGTGGGCAACCTTGTTTCACTCCTGATCTTACAGGGAAAGGTTCTAGTTTATCACCATTACATATGATGTTTACTGAAGGTTTTAAATATATGCTCCTTATTATTTTAAGGAATAGTCCATTTATTCCTATACTCTCAAGCGTTTTTAGTAGGAATGGATGTTGGATTTTATCAAATGCCTTTTCTGCATCTATTGAGATGATCATATGGTTTTTATTAATTTGATTATTAATATGGTCAATTATACTAATAGTTTTCCTAATATTAAACCATCCCTGCATTCCTGGTATAAATCCCACTTGGTCATAGTGTATTATCCTGGGGATGATTTTCTGAAGTCTATTTGCTAATATCTTATTTAAGATTTTAGCATCAATATTCATTAAGGAAATTGGTCTATAGTTTTCTTTCTCAGTTTTCGATCTACCTGGTTTAGGTATCAGTACCATGTCTGTGTCATAGAAGGAATTTGGTAGGACTCCTTCAATCCCTATTTTTTCAAATAGTTTACATAGCATTGGAGTTAGTTGTTCTTTAAATGTTTGGTAGAATTCACCTGTAAATCCATCTGGTCCTGGGGACTTTTTCTTAGGAAGTTGGTTAATAGCTTGGTCTATTTCTTTTTCTGAGATGGGACTATTTAGACTACTTACTTCTTCCTCTGTTAATCTGGGCAAGCTATATTTTTGAAGGTATTCTTCCATTTCATTTAAGTTATCGAATTTATAGGCATAAAGTTGAGCAAAGTAGCTCCTAACTATTGTTCTAATTTCCTCTTCATTAGTGGTGAGTTCACCCTTTTCATTTTCAAGACTAACAATTTGCTTTTTCTCTTTCCTTTTTTTAATCAGGTTTACTATGGGTTTGTCTATTTTGTTGGTTTTTTTCATAGAACCAACTCTTAGTTTTATTAATTAATTAAATAGTTTTTTTACTTTCAATTTTATTAATCTCACCTTTTATTTTTAGAATTTCAAGTTTCGTGTTTGTCTGGGGGTTTTTAATTTGTTCCTTTTCTAGCAATTTTAGTTGTAAGCCCAATTCGTTGGCCCTCTCTTTCTCTATTTTATGCAAGTAGGCCTGTAGAGATATAAAACTTCCCCTTATTACTGCTTTGGCTGTATCCCACACATTTTGGTATGATGTCTCATTATTGTCATTTTCTTGGGTGAAGTTATTAATTATGTCTATGATTTGCTGTTTTACCCAATCATTCTTTAGTATAAGATTATTTAGTTTCCAATTATTTTTTGGTCTATTTTCCCCTGGCTTTTTATTAAATGTAATTTTGATTGCATTATGGTCTGAAAAGGATGCATTTACTATTTCTGCCTTACTGCATTTGATTTTGAGGTTTTTATGCCCTAGTATATGATCAATTTTTGTATAGGTTCCATGAACTGCTGGGAAGAAAGTATACTCCTTTCTGTCTCCATTTAGCTTTCGCCAAAGATCTATCATATCAAACTTTTCTAGTATTCTATTTACCTCTTTGACTTCTTTCTTATTTATTTTGTGGTTTGATTTATCTAATTCTGAGAGTGCAAGGTTGAGATCTCCCACTATTATAGTTTTGCTATCTATTTCCTCTTGCAGCTCTCTTAATTTCTCTTTTAAGAATTTAGATGCTGCACCACTTGGTGCATATATGTTTAATATTGATACTGCTTCATTATTGATGCTGCCCTTTAGCAGGATATAATGCCCTTCCTTATCTCTTTTAATTAGATCAATTTTTGTTTTTGCTTGATCTGAGATGAGGATGGCTACTCCTGCTTTTTTGGTTTTACCTGAAGCATAATATATTCTGCTCCACCCTTTTACTTTTAGTTTGAATGTCTCACCCTGTTTCAGGTGTGTTTCCTGTAAACAACATATAGTAGGATTCTGACTTTTAATCCAGTCTGCTAACTGCTTCCTCTTTATGAGGCAGTTTGCCCCATTCACATTTATGGTTAGAAGGACTAATTCTATATTGCTTGCCATCCTATTAACCCCTGCTTATGCTTTTCCCCTTTCCTTCCCTCTTACCCCCCTACCCAGTATTAAACTGGTGAACACCACTTGCTTTTCACAGCCCTCCCTTTTTAGGATCCCTCCCCCACCTTAAAGATCCTCCCCTTATTTTACCCCTTTTCCTCGAAATTTCTGTATTCCCTTCCCCTTAGCTTACTCCTTCCCTTTCACTTTTCAATGAAGTGGAAGAAGTTTCACCATAAATCGAATATGTCTATTGATACACACTATGTTCATCTCCTTCCTTTCTTTCTCTCAGATATAATAGGTTACCTTTGCCTCTTCATGAGATGGAGTACCACCACTTTACACTTTTTTATGATATAATTTCCTTTCCACCTCTAGTTTCTAAGACAAATTGTACATATGTTCTTTACATATTTTTTTGGCAGAAGTATAGTTCTCAAGATTTCTTTTTACCTTTTTAGAAATCTCTTGAGTTCTGTATTTGAAAATCAAACCTTTTATGTAGGTCTGGTTTTTTCATCAAAAATAGATGGAATTCATTTATTTCGTTAAATGTCCATCTTCTTCCCTGGAAAACGATGCTTATTCTTGCTGGGTAAGTTATTCTTGGCTGCATACCAAGTTCCTTAGCCTTTCGGAATATCATGTTCCAGGCCCTGCGTTCTTTTAATGTGGACACTGCTAGATCCTGGGTTATCCTTATTGTGGATCCTCCATATCTGAATTGCTTTTTTCTAGCAGCTTCCAATATCTTTTCCTTTGTCTGATGGTTCTTGAACTTGGCCACTACATTTCTTGGCATTTTGATTTTAGGGTCCCTTTCAGTAGGTGATCGATGAATTTTTTCAATGTCTATTTTACACTCTGTTTCCAGAACGTCTGGGCAGTTCTCTTTGATAATTTCCTCGAAAATGGTGTCCAAGCTCTTTTTTTCCTCACATTTTTCAGGGAGTCCAATTATTCTCAAATTGTCTCTCCTGGATCTGTTTTCCAGGTCTGTTGTCTTTCTAGTAAGGTACTTGACGTTCTTTTCAATTGTTTCATTTCTCTGGTTTTGCTTGACTACCTCTTGGTTTCTCCTTGAGTCATTCATTTCTACTTGTTCCAGTATAATTTTCAATGATGTATTTTCTTCACTCACTTTTTTTATATCTCTTTGTAATTGTCCAATTGAGTTTTTATCTTCTATGGAATTTTTTTCCATTTTTTCCATTTTATTTTTTAGAGAGCTGTTTTCTTTTTCCAGCTCACTAATCCTGTTTTCCTTGGAGTTGTTTACCTTTTCCAGCTCACTAATCCTGTTTTCCTTGGAGTTGTTTACCTTTTCCAGCTCACTAATCTTGTTTCTCAATGATTTGATTTCTTTATCCACTCTGTCTTTGAATGCATGGGATGACTTCTCCAGGCTCTCTTGCCAAGCTTCCCTTTCCTTTTCCCATTTCTCTTCCAGCTCTCTTGTGAGAGCCTTTTTGATTTCCTCTATGAGATTCTTTTGTATTGAGGAGCAGATCATATCCCTCTTAGGGGATTCATCTGGGGACAGTCTGTTTTTAGTCTCCTCAGTGTTTGAAGTCTGCTCTCTCTCCATACAAAAGCTGTCAATGGTTAGAGCCCTTTTGAATTTTTTGTTCATTTTGTCAGAGTAGGAATCAAGAAAACAAACTGACAAGAGAAACAATAGGTCTGTTTTGGGGGAGATGGGGCTGGATGGTATTAATGGGTTTCCTCTACAGACTGGGGGTAGGGCAGCAGAAAGCCTCTAACAGAACAGCAATGACTGTACTGAGTCTGCACTCTGAGGCTCTGAGAATGCACTGAGTCAGTCCAGGTTGGGGTTGGGGGTGGCCGGGTTCTGAGAGATGCTGGCTTTCCGGGGTTTTAATCTTCACCTCCGGTGTTTACACCCTCTCCGCTGCTCCTGGCTTGCTGCCAAGACGGAGTATCCACACTGGGGAAAAAGTCTTTTAGCAGAAAAGGCAGAGATTTTACCCCTCCCTCTCAGGTCTGGGCTGTGTGAGCTGCCTGTCTCGTCTGGCTTGCCTGCCCTCAGTCTGCGCCCAGTCTGATTGACCCTCCCCCGAGTAAACACAGACCTTTTCTGGCAACTTTCAAGGATGTCTGCTAAAAAGCTATTAGAAATAATTCAGAATTTTAGCAAAGTCGCAGGATACAAAATAAATCCACATAAATCCTCAGGATTTTTATACATTACCAACACAATCCAACAGCAAGAGATACAAAGAGAAATTCCATTCAAAATAACAGTCGATAGTATAAAATATTTGGGAATATATCTACCAAAGGAGAGTCAGGAATTATATGAGCAAAATTACAAAACACTTGCCACAAAAATAAAGTCAGATTTAAATCATTGGAAAGACATTCAATGTTCTTGGATAGGCCGAGCGAATATAATAAAGATGACAATACTCCCCAAACTAATCTATTTATTTAGTGCTATACCAATCAGACTCCCAAGAAACTATTTTAATGACCTAGAAAAAATAACAACAAAATTCATATGGAAGAATAAAAGGTCGAGAATTGCAAGGGAACTAATGAAAAAAAAGTCAGAGGAAGGTGGTCTAAGTGTACCTGATTTAAAGCTATATTATAAAGCAACAGTCACCAAAACCATTTGGTATTGGCTAAGAAATAGACTAGTTGATCAGTGGCATAGGTTAGGTTCACAGGACAAGATAGTGAATAAAAATAGCAATCTAATCTTTGACAAACCCAAAGATCCCAAATTTTGGGATAAGAATTCATTATTTGACAAAAACTGCTGGGAAAACTGGAAATTAGTATGGCAGAAACTAGGCATGGACCCACATTTAACACCACATACTAAGATTAGATCAAAATGGGTCCAAGATTTAGGCATAAAGAACGAAATCATAAATAAATTGGAGGAACATGGGATGGTTTACCTCTCAGACTTGTGGAGGAGGAAGGAGTTTGTGTCCAAGGGAGAACTAGAGACCATTATTGATCACAAAATAGAACATTTTGATTACACCAAATTAAAAAGTTTCTGCACAAACAAAACTAATGCAAACAAGATTAGAAGGGAAGTAACAAATTGGGAAAACATTTTTACAGTTAAAGGTTCTGATAAAGGCCTCATCTCCAAAATATACAGAGAATTGACTTTAATTTATAAGAAATCAAGCCATTCTCCAATTGATAAATGGTCAAAGGATATGAACAGACAATTTTCAGATGATGAAATTAAAACTATTTCCACTCATATGAAAGAGTGTTCCAAATCACTATTGATCAGAGAAATGCAAATTAAGACAACTCTGAGGTATCATTACACACCTGTCAGATTGGCTAAGATGACAGGAACAAATAACGATGAATGTTGGAGGGGCTGTGGGAAAACTGGGACACTGATGCATTGTTGGTGGAGTTGTGAAAGAATCCAACCATTCTGGAGAGCAATCTGGAATTATGCCCAAAAAGTTATCAAAATGTGCATACCCTTTGACCCAGCCATACTACTACTGGGCTTATACCCCAAGGAACTACTAGAGAAGGGAAAGGGTCCTGTATGTGCCAAAATGTTTGTGGCAGCCCTTTTCATAGTGGCTAGAAGCTGGAAGATGAATGGATGTCCATCAATTGGAGAATGGTTGGGTAAACTATGGTATATGAATGTTATGGAATATTATTGTTCTATAAGAAATGACCAACAGGAGAAATACAGAGAGGCTTGGAGAGACTTACATCAACTGATGCTGAGTGAAACGAGCAGAACCAGAAGATCATTATACACTTCAACAATGATACTGTACGAGGATGTATGCTGATGGAAGTGGATTTCTTCAACATAGAGAAGAACTAATCCAATTCCAATTGATTAATGATGGACAGAACCAGCTACATCCAGAAAAGGAACACTGGGAAATGAATGTAAACTGTTATTTTTACCTTCTGAATCCAATTCTTCCTGTGCAACAAAATATTCGGTTCTACACACATATATTGTATCTAAATTATACTGTAATATATTTAACATATATAAGACTGCTTGCCATCTGGGGGAGGGGGTTGGGGGAGGAAGGGAAAAAATCTGAATAGAAGTAAGTGCAAGGGATAATGTTGTAAAAAATTACCCATGCATATGTACTGTCAAAAAATGTTATAATTATAAAATAAAATAAAAAATTAAAAAAAAAAAAAAAAAAAAAAAAAAAAACTTTCAAGGATGTCTTCTTTTGGTGATTATTTGTGAATTTCTTTCTGGGTCAAGCATTAAGTCTGAAGCTTGTCATGAAGTAAGTTCTGAGAGAAAACGAGGAGCTCAAGCAGCTGTCTGCCTCCACGCTGCCATCTTGGCCAGAAGTCAAAGTTCATACCTTTAAAGGAGTTCACTCATTGGTTCACACATTAGAGTTCACACCTTTAGAGATCATATATAAGGAGAAAAGGAAAAACCTGCTCATAGACTTCCAGAAGATTCACAACTAGGATGGATTTCCAGGAGATTCACAAGCCCACCCTCAAGCCCATTCTCTGGGAGGAAGAGTCAAGAATCATTCCCACTTCCACCCCTGTGCTGGCTGGAGACATTGGGGAGATAAGAGGCAGAAGCTGGAAGAGACAAAGGACTAGCAGCAAGAGCTCTCGGGAACCAAAGAGAGAGGAAGGCCTCCACAAAACTAACTGAACCCCAAGTGAAGGAGACAAGACTTGGAAGGAGAAAATACAGGATCTGGACTTTAACTCCTGGCTGCATTTGAGGTGATTATTGAAACTGAACTGAAACTAAGGCTGCCTCCAAAAGCTCTCCAAGAAATCTGCTCCCAGAGAATGATTACAATTTAAAGAAGAGAATATTACAGCATAGCACAACCATATTTTTTAAAAATCTCCAAATTACTGCTAAGAGAAATGCAAATTAAAATAACTCTTACTATTCCATCTCATAATCATCAGATTGGAAATAATGATAAAAAAAGGATAATGACAATTTTTGGAACTGCTGGGAGAAGACAGACATTACTAATGCTTTATTGGTAGAGATATAAAATGATTCAACCATTCTGGAAAGCAATCTGGAACTATACTTCCAAAATCACTAAATTGTGTCACCTTTTCCCAGAATTATCAGTAATTTTTTGTAGCAGAACAAACAAATAAGAAAGTAGGAGAGAACACAAGGAAATTTAGAGGGGAACACATATAAGCAAATGAATATTGGAACTACTATGATAAATGTATTATATACTTAAAAATTCATAAAGTATGTATGATAAATATACATAGTGTCATATAAAATCTTTCTTGAATTTTACAATAACAAAAGGGTCCTTTTAGAACAAAAAAAACAGTCCCTACCCCCTCAACCAATTTTTATTATACTGAGGGAAACAACATATACATAAGTAAATATAAAATAATTCCAAGTAAATATAACTCATGGACCAGGATCCTCCCAACCTCTGGGATTTTATTAATTGGTTTTGATCCTTTGGGTGCTCTTCTTCCTAATGAAAGTCTTTCTGAATTGGTTTGTAATCCTTTAAAATTTACATTGAATTTCCAAATGTTATTTATGTAAAACTCTTGTCTAGGTTTCTGCAAATGTGCGTAATAAAACAGCAGCAAATGGGATTGAATACAGAATACCTTTTATTTCATGCCATAGAGGATAAATAAGCAAAGGACCTTAAGGAATCCATAAACATATGTAAAAAACAAGGGACTAAAATCGATAGCTTATCTGACTTTTTAAAAATGTCTCCTTTAAGTACTAAAAATGAATGGAGACATTTGGGAACACTGACTTTTTGGGAGAATCTAGAATTTCTGCAATTTTAATGAGTAAAAGAAAACTCTTTTAAACATCAAGTTATACATGAGCCAGGGGAGCATTGTACCATTTATGTGTGGTTGTTCTGAGTGTTTACCATAGCTGCTCAGTTATTTCCAGGGATGGTAAACAGTGATTGTAATGAGGATACCACTGAAAGAATTCTACACACTGCTATGGACTTTTTTCTTTTCTTTTAAATTATGGACTATTTTAGGAAATGGTATAAGTCGTGGAGGGAAAGTTAGTAACTGATTGACTCATGAGGGAGTCTACGTGACTAGAGTTACTTGAAAATGTGGACCTTTAATCAATCAATAATCCTTTATTAAAGGCCTTCTTAAATGTCAGGCATTGTGATAGTTTCTGAGGATATAAAGACAAAAACTAAAGAATTCCTGACCTTGGGAATCTTATGAGGGAACCAACATGCATACATTTTCTAAACATAGAGGGCTCATCAGTTTGCTCAAATGGCATCTAGAGGATGCTAGGTAACTGCTTGCCAGAGGATTATAATGATTGGAGCATGTGTGGACATTCTATAACTGAATCTGGTTGGCCTACCATGCTGGTTGAGAGGACTCTTTTTTCTGTTGCTATGTAGCTGGAACTATTTACATCTTCAAAAGGATCTGAGTCTACATGGTCCTTAAAGCTGCATTTGCATCTTGGAGAGCAAGATGATCCTTTCATTCATGGCATTTGGTGAGGTAGTACAGTAAGGGGGAAAGTGTTAGGGCCTCTTTTGGTCCCCAAGAAATGGCCCTATGCCCTTGATTTTTTCACTATTTTCCATCCCAAGTGCAGAGAATAGTCTTCAGCTTTGGGAATTTTAAAGGCCAAAAGCACAAGTCTCAGGAATCTAAATTAGGTATTGATGGTGGAGAAAAAGAGATATCCTAGAGCCCTACTAGGCAAATTTAGATTGCTTTATCCTGAATGGGGCCAAACTGTATATGTAACACTTAATAGTATTATTGAAGAAAAACTCTATACTCTGCATTTTAGCCAGTCTTTCAGAGGCAGTTTATTAATATGTAAGAATTTCTGCTTAGAGAGAGATCCAGGGGAAGAATTTTCTCTCCAGAATTATAATTTCAAGAAATCATAAATGAAAATTTCTCAGATTTCTAAAAGCCAAAGGGCAAAGTAAAAATAGAAAGATCCATTTATTGATCGTTTACTATAAGAAACTCCAACATGAACATTTTCAGGGATGTCATAGGTAAAACCTAAAGGTTTCTGGTCAAAGAAAAATACTATGAATAGCCAAAAAGACAGAATTCAAGTGACAAGAAATTATTGTCAGTATTTGTCAAATACAATACAAATATTGTATTTGACAGCTACAACAGTGCAGATAAGGAGATCCTGGAATGATTTTTGCAAAAGGGAAAAGATAATGTTTACAACTAAGAATAACCTATCTAGTAAAACTAAGGATAATGCAACCAGAGGAAACAGATCTTGAATAAAATAGATTATTTCTAAGAAATCCTGATGAAAAGGACAGAACTGAATAGATACATTTTAAAATGTAAATGATGGAATCTAGAGAAACAAAGAAAGACAAACACATTTGTTCAAGTGGGAGGATTAATTGTTTGCATTCTAATAAAAAAGGTAAGAATCAAATGTCTGCTCAAAACCCTGATATTACAAATGTTAAAAAGAAAAGTAAATAAGAAAGAAAAGAGCCTATAAGGTACTGATGTTGGAAGGTTATTGTTTATTTATTTATTTTTCCTTTTTTGAAGGATTGGAGAGAAGGCAGAAATGGAAGGGATATTGAGAAGGAAAGAGGACAGAGAAATAAATCACAACCAAATAATAGAACCACTCAACAAACATTTATGGCTTGTTACATTCCAGACACTGTCCTAAGTAATAGAAATACAAATATAAGCAAAAGGACAGTCCTTGCTCTTAAAAAGTTTATGTTCTTTTCCCCAATATAATGTTAATATTCTTTATATTCTAATAAATACCCTTCCTTCTTCACCATTAAGGAAGCAAGAAATAATTATACATGTGAAATCATGCAAAACATATTTCCATATTAGTTATAATGCCAAAAAACCAAGAAAAATAAAGTTTTAAAAATATTAATTCAATTTATACTCAGAGTTTATCAATTTTCTCTTTGGAGGTAGGTAGCATATTTCATCATAAATCAAGAAGCTAATATTCCTTTTTTCCCCCGCAATAGGATTTTGTTTTTCCAAATACATGTAAAGATAGCTTTCAACATTCATTCTTCCTTTTTCCTTACCTCCCCTCTCCCAAAGAAAGCAAGCAATCTGATATAGGTTAAAAATGTACAATCCTTTTAAATATATTTCCATATCTGTCATGTTGTGCAAGAAAAGTCAGACCAAAAGAAGGAAAAATTAAGTGGAAAAACATCCCACAGAGTGAAAACAGACCATTTTGTTAGGCAAACTCCCTGTTTTACCACTTTCTTACTTAGAAAGACAAGGGTGGCTTCAAAGATAGAGAAAAGTACAAAAGGATAGAATGGAATGAAACATTATTAACTGTTTTAATTATGAATATGAATGAGATAGTTACCCTCAAAATGGGAGAGAACAAAATGGATTAGAAAGCAAAATTCAAAAATATGTTGTTTACCAAAAAAAAGCATATTTGAAATTAAAGATTCACACAAAGTTAAAATGTGAGTATCTGGAGTAACAGCTATGTTTCAATTGAACTCAGAAAATTAATAGTAATGACTATATCAGATAAGGTTACAACAAATGTAGATATAACAAAAAGAGATAAGCAAGGAAATCATATCAGATACCACAAATCTTGAACATACTAAATTTTATGGAATATGGCTAAAGCAGTCCTTAGGGAAAATTTATATCTCTAAACACTCTAGCAAAAGAGAAACAAAATAATGAACCGGGAATGAAATTTAAAAAAAACAAACAAAACAAACAAACAAACAAACAAACAAACCTAGAACAGCAGCAAATAAAACCTCCCACTAAACAAACAAACAAAAAAAAAACATTTAAAAACTAAAGAAGAAATTCATTAAATTTAAATAAAAATTGAATTGATAAATAAAAGTAGGAGCTAGAGTTTTAAAAAATAAAAGACAAATAACTAATCTGATTTATGAAAACAGAAAAACAAAACTTCATATTAAAAATAAAAAAAGAAGTTACTACAATTGAAGTAGAAATAAAGAAAATTATTTAGAAATAATTTTGTTCAATTACATGCTAACTTAGTGCCCATAGTGATGAGGAGTAAATGATGAGGAGTAAACTGAGGTTCTAAACTGAGATGGGTCAGTTCCTTTTCTCTCTCTCCTTCCTTCCCCAAAGTAACCACAGGCGGGTTCTGCAGCAAAGGAATTTGCTACTTAATGCTGTATGGAAACATAGTCTTTATTGATTAAAATGGAAACACCAGAGAGCCTGTGGGCAAAATGGCTGCATGGTACAAGGTCCATTTTGCAAAGAGTAGATTTTTGAGGACTCTGTTTTATACCAGAGCACAATCATTCAGATGCAGTGATGTAAGGAGGTTCAGGAGAGTGATGTAAATAAGATAAGGATTCTCTTGTTATCTTTTGGAGATAGACAGAAGTCTCTTCCCAAAAAGGAATTACCTGCTGGCATTTGGTCTGTTTGAGCAGATTAGAATGGGGGGCTGTAAAACCCCCGCCAGCTCAGATAGCCCAAACTAGTTTGACCACATCTTGTATCAAAGGTCCAAGTCCCAAAAGAAATTGGAGATCAAACAAGGAATATCAAGGGGCTACCGCCCTCAACAATAGGGCATATTGACCCTTGACTTTTGAGCTCTCCTATAACATGAATGTCTTGGAATACAAAATCCTCTGTTTGGTATGCTAACCTCACAGTTCCTCAATTTACCCATTTCATATGAGATGTCCATCTCAACTACATGGTTATAACTTTGATCTTGTCATTATCCACAAATGTTCCACTTCTATGTTTGTGAATTCTGAAATTCCCAGTTTTGAAACTCTACCTTGTAGCCTCAGAACTTTTTCTTTGCCTGCACTATGTCTTCCAAATCCTTCAATTGCTCAGTTCTTTCCCAGGCCATCACTCCTGTACTATCTACAGTCTCGTCCCAATCTCATTTCATTTCAATTGTATATCGTCTTCTTGAATACCTTGCCTCATTATATTGATAGTGCCCAGACAAATTCTTGCCTTGGATTACTCCCACAATTTGCTGCTTTCTTTCTTATTCATGTGCTGCTGACAGAAAGCTGTGCTAAATGCTGTGCAGTACAAATGTATATTAAATAACTTTAAGCCCTCGCCTGCTGCAAGGCAGTCCTTTAACAACTCTTTAATTTCTTTTTTATTCTTTTCTGCTTTCCTGAAAAAAAATTGAGGCTTAATATTTGACACTGTAGCTCATGAACATTTAACTGTACACTTTTTATTAACAATCAGCCAGCATTCTCAGCTCTTGGAAACTATATTTACTCAAATGACATAGAAAGAGAATGCAATGCTTTGTAACAAGTAGTTACAAAGTATTTTCCCAAAAGTATTCATATGGCATCAAACCTCAAACAAAGGTACAAAGTAGATTCCCCTTTCTTATCAACCACAATTCTAAGGAATTCATGATGAATCATGGTAACCTACCTCTGGCTCAGGATGCTAGTTGAAACACAATTTTTTGATGTGGCCAACATGAGATTTTGTGCTGCTTTATGTTACAAGGGTCTTGTTTTTCTTTCTTTTTTGATCAGATGGGCAAGGGAAGTGGGTAGGAGAGGTGGCTTTTTTTTGGTCAAAATTTTGCCCCCCAAAATATTATATGTACCTAAAATTATAGGTTAAATATAATATGCAGGTTAAATGTAGCTAAAATTAGAAAGAAAACAGTTGAGAATAAAATCTTTGTAGTGAGTTTCTCATACATTTCTCATATTCAAGATATCTGAACTAACGCAAATTTATAAGAAAAGGTGTCATTTCCCAAATGAAAAATAGTTAAAGCTAAAGGCCAGCAAGCTGTTTGTATGACACCGCGCTAATTAAAAAAGAGCACCTACTGTGTGCCAGGGCCTGTGCTAAGTGATTTACGAGCGGCCCTTGGAGGGAGGTGCTACTGTGGAGCTGGAGACACTTAGGAAAGCTGAAGGCTCTGGCTGACACTCTGCCGTACTATCCAGCAGCCTCGAGAATGGATGATTCAGGTTATTTTGTGTAAGCTATCAGCCATATGAAAAGAATTCTCCAAATTACAAATAGAGAAATGAAGGGATTCCAATGACTTTGGAAGAGAGAGTAAGGCTGCCTCACTTGAATCCAATTCACTAGCAAGTCAAGACTCCACTCTTGTGATGTCATCCGTCCTCTTTGAAAGTGAAGAACAAACAACAATCTGGGAGTAGTAGTAACTACTTTATTGGATTTTGGTAATGCAAATTCTCCTCTTTCTCCCCCCAAGTTACTAAACTGTGCTTGTTTTCTGACATAGAAATACCACTTGTAAGCATATACCCCCAAAATGATTTTAAAAAGATGAAAAAGGACCCATATGCAATATGTCTTCTCTCTCTCTCTCTCTCTCTCTCTCTCTCTCTCTCTCTCTCTCTGTCTGTCTGTCTGTCTCTCTCCTTCTCTGTCTCTCTGTCTCTGTCTCTCTTTGTCTGTTTCTGTCTCTCTGTCTGTCTCTCTGTCTCTGTCTCTCCCTCTCTGTCTGTCTCTCTCTGTCTCTCTCTTTGTCTGTCTCTGTCTGTCTCTCTTTGTCTGTCTCTGTCTCTCTGTCTCTGTCTCTCTGTCTCTCTCTCTGTCTCTCCCTCTCTCTCTGTCTCTCTCTCTGTCTCTGTCTCTCTGTCTCTGTCTCTGTCTGTCTCTCTCTCCTTCTCTGTCTCTCTGTCTCTGTCTCTCTTTGTTTGTCTCTGTTTCTGTCTGTCTCTCTCTCTGTCTCTCTGTCTCTGTCTCTCCCTCTCTGTCTCTCTCTCTCTCTCTCTCTGTCTCTCTTTGTCTGTCTCTGTCTGTCTCTCTCTCTCTCTGTATAAGTTCTTTTTGTGGTGACAAAGTACTAGAAACTAAGGGGATGCATATCAAATAACAGCTGAACAAAGTCTGTTATATAAATGTAATTAAACATCATTGCACCCTAAGAAATGATGAAAAGGATGATTGAAGAGAAACCTAGACACACTTGAATGAACTGAGGTAGGGTGAAATGGTAGAACCAGAATAATTTTTACAATAATAACGTTATGAAGACAAAGAACTCTGAAATATTTAAGAACTTTGATCAGTGTAATGACCAAAAATGATTCCAGAGGATTAATAATAAAGTTTATTATCGGCTTCCTTACAAAGAAGTGATGGATTCAAGATGCAGAATGCCGGGTACATTTTACATGGTCAATCTGAGAATTTATTTTGTTTGACTCTGCGGATTTCTTACAAAGGTTTTATTTTTCCTTTTATCAGTGGGAGGTGGGGAGAGGAGAATGCTGTCTTCCAGTAGTCATGCATTTTCTACATTTTCCCTCATACTTGCATACACTATCACAAACTCTAAATTCATCATCTTCAGATCATCAATGTACTTGTGGGAAAGTATCCCCAAACTTTTGCAGGAAATGTTTTATACCAAGTGGTTTTTTTTTTTTTTTTTTAACCATGCTATTTTAGTAAATAACTTTTTCTAAAAGCTGATTAAATCTGACTGGAAAATTGTTCATAAGAAGCCTACTGGTAGGGATTTATGAGTAACAATACTGGAATCTTAGTGCCTCAGAGTTACCCTGAAACTCTTGTAGTAAGTTACTAACGTCCATTTGGAAGAGCAGCCCCCAGTCGCGAGCTACACTGACTTTCCGAGGCCAGCAAGCTGTTTGTATGACACCGCGCTAATTAAAAAAGAGCACCTACTGTGTGCCAGGGCCTGTGCTAAGTGATTTACGAGCGGCCCTTGGAGGGAGGTGCTACTGTGGAGCTGGAGACACTTAGGAAAGCTGAAGGCTCTGGCTGACACTCTGCCGTACTATCCAGCAGCCTCGAGAATGGATGATTCAGGTTATTTTGTGTAAGTACAGCGGAGGTCACCCGATGCTGCTGGAACGCTGCAGTGGGGACTTGGCAGGGAGAGCCATCTCACGTTGTATTTCCTGGCCTTCAGAAAGGCTGTCCCTGAAAATAATACACAGAGCCTAGTTCTAAGTGTAGGTCTGCCGGCGGGACCCATGGGGACGGAAGGTCGGCAGCTGGCACCACAGGAGATTGCCAAGTATGGAGGGAAGAAAGGGTTTCCAAGACTGGTGAGTTGCTCTTACGTCTGCGGACTTTTTGTGTGTTTGAGGGACTAGACACCCCGGGTTGGGGGGACTTGTCGGGGTGAAGGCGCGCTCATTAACCCAGAGTTTGGGGTGGTCGCGACGGTGGGGTGGGGTGGGGGAGAGCGGAGGGGGCGCTCGGCAGACCCGAGGCTTGGTTGGAATGTAAGCCGCCCGAGGGTGGGCCCCGCGGCCGAGCAGTCTTTGTCTCCCGCGCGTGCGAATGCTTGTCCATTACTTGTCCCTTTGATCTTTGCTTCTCGATGCGTGTTTATCGGATTGAGCTGCCTGGAGCTGGAAGAGAAGCCTTTGTTTTAAACGAATAAAAGGCCGGGAGGGGGGGAAAGTGAGATTAGCAAAAGGTGGCGCTAAAGCCTAGCACTCTTAGCGGTTCTGTTCTAAGGCGTGGGAATAGCTAAAGCTACACGGGTTCCTTGGTTTCTTGGGAAAAGCTTTTCAAATTGAAGGAGGAAAGGCTCCAAAACTACTACTCCCAGGAAGCCTCGCGACATCGGCGGTCCGGTATCGAGCGCCATCTTGGGAACTGCATCCGCAGCATCCTTCTCATTGGATGTGTCTGAGTTCCATTTACCCTCGGCTCCGTCCCTCACCTCCCTCGCTCCTCGCCCGGTCGAGGTCCACTTCCTTGCGCGGTGCACGCTGGGAGTCGTAGTCCGTGGAGCTCCGACGTCGACTACAGTTCCCAGTGGGCTTTGGTGTCGGAGGGGGCGCCTTTGTGGAGGCCTGGCGGAGCGGCCGCGGAGGGGGTTGGGAGGAAGTTCCGGTCTTCTTAGCGCTGGGTCGGTGACGGCGGCGACTGAGGAGGCGGCGACGGTGTAGCTGTCGCTGTCTCAGGTAAGGGCTCCTGGCGAGCGGAGCTGGGGCTGCCGATGGAACGCCCGCCTTTGGCCGGCCTCGGTCCCCTGCTGCCGAGGGTGGTACTGGGGAGAGGCGTCCTGGCCGCCGACCCCTCCTCGACGGCCGCGTCTGTGGCCCCGGGGAGGCCCGCGGCTCCGGCGGCCTCGTCCAACTCCCGTTCCCGAACGAGCGCAGGTCTGGCCCGCCCCTCTCAGGGCTGTCGCCGCCGTGAGGTGGGAGCCTCGGGGCATCCGGCCGCGCGGGCCACGGTTGGCCTCCGCTGAGGAGAAGCCGGGTCTAAGCCGGCGCGAAGCGGCATCGCCGCGGTCTTAGGCCGGGGAGCCGGGTCGGAAGGCCCTCTTCGGACGGCCGCGAGCTTGGGCTGGTTGCTGGGCATTTCGAGACTCCCCTCCAAGCTCGGGCTGGAGAATCCTCGGGCCTCCCCGCTCTCTGCCCTCGCCTTCTCGGGACGCAGCCGAGCCCCCTTCACTTAGCCTTGGCCCTGGCCCGCTCGTAAAGTGCGGCTGGAGCCGGGGGCTCCTTTCCGGGAGCTTCGGCGCGGATGGGGGGCTTCGGCTAAAAGTGAGGAGACCTCTTTTTCTCAGGGAACATTAGGACCTCAGCAGTGGTTCTGGCAGTTCTTCCTTTTTAAAATTTGTTCCTCATAGAACTTTACCATTTGGGGAAGACTTTTAATGGAATTTGGTACTATTCATAGAGGCGGCAGCATCTCTTCAGGCAATTTTGTATTTTAAGTCCGTGTTCTCTAAAGAGCTTTCCAGGAAGAAAAAAAAAAGGCAAAGATTCCATAGCCCAATAAGTCCATAACAGACCGAATCTTCTTACTTTAGTGATCACTTTGTCGAAACCTCCCATTTTACAGATTTGAAAACGGAGACCCAGAGAGGGGCAGTGGCTTCTAGAATAAAATTATAAATTACAAATAATTAATTATTATAAATAATAAATTAAAAGTATTCAACTCTGATAGTCTTTGTTGATTACATCGAATATCTTAGAAAACTTGGCGGGTGTAGAGTTCAAGGGCCACATAATCAGAGCAGGAGACTTATCTAAAGCCCATGATATCAGGAGTTCACTTTGAATTTTGCTAAGCTTAGATTTATTATTTTCTTCCTATTATGAAATAATGCTGATTTTGAATATTTGAGTCTATATCAAAACATGGTGATTAGAGTTGAAGGGTTAGATATTATGACATAGCGATTGAAGTAGAAATTAATAATAGATGTTGTCAAATGAGTTCAACCTTGGTCAACATATGAAAATCTGTAGTCATTGATGTAGGGTTCTGATTGTTAGTTTCTTCCAGCCTTTAATCTGTAAAGTCCCAGGATGATTTGCTGCAGTCGTTGAGGAGATGGAAGATTTAGTGGTAAAGAAAGTGTGGCTTTTAATAAGGAGCAAAGTAGAATGGAAGATATTTCCTTACTATGAATTTGCTGAGTAAACTTAGAATCATAGTTTAGAATTGGAAGAAACTTGGTCATTTGAGTCCAGTTACCTTATATTATAGATGAGAAAACGGTCCCAGAAAGTTAATTAGGTTTTTTTTAGCTTAGTTTCTTAATTTGTAAACGGAGAATAAAATTAATTTGAAAACCTGTGAAAGTTTAAAGACTATAGATAAATTTCATTTTATGTTATAATACATTGGATATTTTACAGTGTTTGTCATGGAAGTATATAACTTGTGGTAATTTTATGCTTCAAATTACATTTCAATTTTTATCCTTGTCTTTCACTACCAAGAAACTCAAGTGGATATTCGATAAATATTTGTCTTAAACTGTGTGATAGTAATAACTCAGTTGATTAGTCAAGCATTTATTAAGTATCTGATGTATGTCAGGCAATGTGCTATGCTCTGGGAATACAAGTGCAAAGAATGAAACTATCCTTACTTAAAAGGAGTTTATGTTCTAATGTGAGAGACAAGTACATACATATATAAGTATACATATGGCAAGTACATACACATATACATACATGTATCTATCACCAATCAGTTTGATTTATTTTTTGCCTCTGGACTTTGATGACTGTTGAAGAGAAAGTGAGTCTGACAGCTTTTCACAATTCTCACTGAAATTCAATCTATGTGAAATTCAAGATAACACCTTTTGATGTCATTGGTTTTCTTTAAAAATGAAGAATGAACTACAATATAGGAGTGTGTATGTGAATAGACATTTTTCTATATGTGTACATATCTACATATATCTATATATCCACACACACAGATACACAAAGAATAAATGCACTAGCTACCTTGGGAAAAAGGGTGCTAGCAGATGGGAGAATTATGTGTAGGATATTTGAGCTGCATCTTGAAGAGGGACTCTGAGACTGAATGAGAAGAGCACGCTTTTCTAGGTGTGATATACAAACAGCAAAGGCTTAGAGATAGGAGGTGGGCATCTTATATATAAGGAATAGAGTGAAGGTGAGAATGAAAGGAATTAATATTCAGTGAAGTTGGACATATAGGTTGGAGCCAAGTTGTAAAGGACTTTAAAAACAAAAATGAAAACTAAATTTACTTGAGTCTATTGGCAATAGGTAGCCATTGGAGTTTTGAGTAGGGGAGTGATACAGTTAGATCTGTATTAGATTAGATGCAGTTGTGTATAGAATGGATTAGAGTGAGAGATGTGAAGCAGAGACACCAATTATAAGGGATATAAATGTCAGGATTTGGCAAACTGATTATATCTGTGGGATAAGAGATAGTGACTTGCTGAAATAGTGAAGTGTGGAAGAGGAGGAGGAAAGATGAGGTCAATTTTGGACATACTGAGTTTGAGATAGCTGTGGGACATTCAGTTTTAGAAATCTAATGGGTGGTCAGTTGGTGATCTGGGACTGAAATTCAGGGGAGAAACTGGGATTGGATATGTAAATCTGAGAGTCATCTTCATAAAGATGTTATTTAAATCAATGGTAGAATGAAGAGGAAGAGAACCTGTGATGGAATCTTGGAAGCACCCCAAGTTAGGGTGTTCTTTAAGTTATTCCAAGTATCATTACATTCTTACAATAACTTTATAAATTGTGTTTTAGAAGTTTATTGATGCCATTTCACAGAGGAAGAAACTAAGCTGGAGAGAAGTTAAATGACCAGCCAAGGTCAGATAGCTAGTATTATTCAGAAGATCAAAGGCTTGGAGCTACAAGGAATCTTAGAGGTCACGGTCAACCCTTTCATTACACAGATAAAGAAAAGGAGATGAAATAACTTGCCCATGGTCATACAAGAAGTATTTATGGGGGATTTGAACCCAGGTTTTCTAGATGCCAGTTCCATATCTATTCTGCCTAACTCCCTCTCAATGATACAGCATTGATTGTAAGGTGTTAGGGTTCTGTGTAACTTTGTGTGTTACAAACACAAACTTTGTAAAGGAAACATTTTTAGTTTCCTCCTCTGTGAAGTGGCTTCAAATGATGTTTAAATCTTTTATGTAAACAAAAAAAGTTTCCCCTTCTCTATCATTCATATATTTATAGAATCCCAATTCTCTGGTAACAGTTGTAATTTTTGGAAGATGAGCCAGGTAAAAATAGCCTTTAGTTACTTTATAAACATAATTCAGTTTTCTTTGTTAATTGAAGCTTCTGTCAAAAATTTTAGATCTTAAAGAATTGTTTATGAAAATACATATTGAAATAAAGGTATATTAGGCTTTAAAAAAATACAACCAGTGAAGAATAATCAAGTAATACTTGACTCAAAGTTATAGAAAAATAATGAAATACATAATGGTGTGGCAGAGATCTTTAACATGGTCTTTAAACAACATTTGATTTTACTTTTAACTGTCATGGTGAACTGCTTCAGAGGAAGTTTTGTTTGGTCTTTGAAATTAGCCCATAAACCTATTATTATTTTTTGTTTCTGGAGGAAACTTAATTTTTCTCATTTGTGATATTTTTAACATTACTAGTGTGTCATATCTTCAAACATTGTGTGCTGTGTTCATTTTGATTTATTTCTGTGTATAGGAATTACACAAGTACTGAACTTGGAATTAAGAACATCTGAGTTCATATCTCAGCTTACATAGTAGTTGTGTGATTCTGGGCAAGTCACTTACTCAGCTTCTGGTTCCTCATCTGTAAAATGAGAGAGTTAAACTTGGCATCTAAGATCCTTTCTTCTTCTAAATCTGGGAAGTTGTCTAATGATTTTTAAATATTTTGTGGAATCTTAGGTCCCTGTCACAGAGAAACATAAACTTCCCTTAACAATTGCTTATATCCTAAAAATTCACCTGTAGGAACTTGGAGTACATTTTCTCATAACAATGATGATCCTTCTTATGTTGATTAAATTTCTTAACTAGTGCATAAAGTTGTTTGTTGTTGTTGTTGTTGTTGTTGTTTTTGACTGAACCATGTTTTTGTTTGCAGGTTCTCTAGGGACTCTCCACGCTTTTCGTCATTGTTTATATAGGAAGGTATATTCTAATTTGGAATGTATATTCTTAGCTCTGTAAATACGAACTATCTTGTTCCTATAAAAATGGTGGGCATAGAGCTTCAGAGCCTAGTGTACCCATTGCTGCAGGAGTCTTCCAATTTACCTTGTTGATTAATCTGATACTATAGTTAAGGGAGAGAAAGGGTGAAATATTCTATTGGAGGGAGGAGGGATGCCATTAGAAAAAGTAAATATAAGAAGTTGAAGAGGCCCATGGTAGTAGTGATCATGGTAACATTTATGACAATCTTTAGGTTGCAACTGTCTGGGTAGGGAGAAAATAATTACTTTAATAGACAAAATATTGGAGGAAAGGCATAGAGAATACAAGACCCCATTGAATGTCTTATCTTTATAAAATATCTTACAATTTGCTAGGGCAAAATGCTGCCTTAAAAAACTCTTAGATAAAGTACTTCCCAAGTATGGGTTAGAATCATACAGGGGTCCTTAAAAGATATAATGAATATAACTTTAGCAACTCTGATTATTAAGCAAGACATAAAACAAGGAGATGGACACTCACAATATTCTAGCAGAGTTCAGGTAAAAGGGGAATTTCCCATAGATGATGAGAATCTATAGATATTTCCATTGGCAGAGATATTGTCTTGATTGCAACAAAGGCCAAGAATATTTTGAAGTCTCCTAATGAGAGGAATACCCACTCAAAAGAATTCCATGCATATGGCTAAGAGGATGAGAAATAGCTTTTGTTTAGACTTAAAGATGAAGAATAGGCAGGGAAGTTTCACAGTCCTTTTAATGATTCCAAACTGCTTGAAACAGAAGTTTTATGCTTTTAGTCTGGGTTTGTCTGGGATAGTATTGACACAAGTTTTGAAACTTTTCTAACACACTTTTATTCAAAATGAGAAACTCATGTCCCCTACCAGAGTTTGCTGCTCTTGGCTTATAATATATGCTTCCTTTCTCTCTGTAGCTGAAGAAACTCAGAAATAAAGCATATTTTCCTTTGTTGGAAAAACTAGATGTACCTCACCAAATAGTACCCTGAAAACTTTCATATTGTAGCCAAATCAAGAACTTAAGTCCTAGAAGTGTATAAGAAAGGAGAGATTGAGGAAGTAGGAAACCCTAAGTTCACTTGGTTTTTCAGTAGTGTACTCCTATGGCCCTCCACACACTGACAGCATATATCAATTGCTGGGTTCTTTTCACTTTTCTGGTATTTCAAAGTTTGTCACCTTGGCTTATAGTTTATTTACTTTTAGATGAGAAGAATGTCCTTTCTCTAGCTCTGTACTATCTTATAAGTGATAAAAGAAATTGGATTGTTTTTCTCCTCTCTCTCTATGCTTTTAGAATCCTTTCTCTCTATCCAGGTGAAGGAAGGGAAGTTGGCTGTTCTTAAGTCTTTATCTTACTTCAGTCTATTGTTTGGAATTTATAGATATGGTACTTACTGAATTAACTGTATTGACCAAATTGGTTAGTTGGAATAGAAAATTGTTATAAAATCCCTAGTAGGTGTAAGTACCACAAGGAACAATAAATTGCTTCAGTTTAGTTATTTCCCTTGGATATGACCCAATCTGATCACCTTAAAAATGGGAATAATGATAGTTGACATTTATAAGCACTTCTGAAGTTTTTGAAGTGTTTCCTAAGACTTTACTTTGAAATTTTTCTTGGTATAGAAGTGTTTAATAAATATTTTAATACTAAGAATATTCAAAGTAAATTCTTACTAATTGTTAGGAAATTAATGTGCTTGAATTATTGGACAGATTTTTAAAATGAGATTTGTAATATGTAAAGTTGCATCTCACACAGTCTCTTAAAGTGGCCTTAAATAATTGAAACAGGGATTTCAAGTTTCAATATGCTAATTATCCTTTTTTTTTTTTTTCTTTCCTTTTTTAATTTTTTTGATGTGTCTGTCTGTGTAGGTACTATTATCAGCATTTGGTTTAAAAAAATCAAATTATTGGGGCCCTCCCAACACAGGAAGAAATGTGGGGGGACCCTCGACCTGCTAACAGGACAGGCCCTTTCCGGTATGTAATTTAAATTTTATAATAAAGACTCTGATCTCATTGTATATATTTTTGGTTGCCATGTTAAAAATGTATGATTGGAAGCTTATTGTGCATTTGATCTCTTGTTGCCAAATATAGTGTTAAATTTAACTCTTCTAAATATTGTGTATTATCATCAGGTTGGATTAATGAAAAAATTATTTATAGGTTTATGTTCATTCTTACAAGGCTAGATTTTTCACCATACCAGTATAATTCCAAATCTTGACTTTATTGAAATGTTGTCTTTGGAGAGGAACATAAGTGTCATTTTCTACTCCTGGACTGTTGTATTTAGTTGGGAATACACTTTAAGTTCCTAACTGCTTCTAAAATGATTATACAGCTGTTTAAAAAAAAAATCTATAATTTTTTTTCTTCCAATATGTATATTTTTAGGATTCTTTATTTATTATGTGCCTTTTCAGGAAGAAAAATTCTTTTACATAAATTTTTTAAGATGTTCTAAAAAGTATTTTTATGCCCTTTTCCTTTTGCAAATTAAAAAATCTGAGGGGAAAACTTATTGATGAAAATTTCTTACTATATTCTTATTATAATCAATTTTAAGAAACAATATAATAATCACTAATAAGAAACAATATAATAATTCACAAACAAATAACATTGTAAGATAGCTAGTGTTTAAGTAAATTGGCTATGGACATATAACAGTTAAGTATTGGGACTTCTGATTCAAAGTATGGGCTACTTTCTCCTAGATCACACAAAATAAAAGAAAATATCGTGGCAATTAGGTGATTTCCCACCCCATCCTTCACTCCTCTCTCCCCCAAGTAGTTAGTAAGATATTCAAAATCTTTTTTTTTTTTTTTTTTCCTTTAGCAATATAAAATTAATTATTGGAGACAATAGTATTACTTACATTTCCCATTGGAATGAAATTTTTAGAAATTTTTTCAGTGTTTCAGTATAGTTTTAGATAATAAAGTGTCTCTAATCCTTTTTAGGAAAAGTAATATATGTTATTTAATAAAGTATGGTGGTAAAGCTCTTTCCTGATCTTCAAATGAGAATCAATTGCAGTTTTATCAGAAATATTTATTAAAGGTCTCTTGTGCTTGAGTGGACTGAAGAGATGTGCTTGCCCTTTAAAAGTTTACAATTCCAATTCCTGAATTCAAATAGAAATCATATAATCCTTATGCTCAATGCTCAATGATATGAATTCAGTAAATATTAGATACTAGATTGAGATATATGGATCTCACAGGAAGCTTTGCCTTCTATCCAATGACCTTTAAGATGAAGGTGGTGTAAGTTTTTTTTTCCCATTTTCTTTCAGTTAAGCTAGTTGCAAATCAAAGGGATAGGTTGCTTTAATTTTGTAGTAGGAGCCTTATATTTCAACATTTTAATACTTGTAGATCATTGTCTTGCAAGTTGGATTATTTCCAAATAAATTGCTTAATTAAGTTCATTGTGGATTAGTTATTATTCAGAGTTGTTGTGTATGTTTATGCTGCATCATTCAGCTTTTTTTCTTTATTTGTAAACATAACCTAGTTTTTTTTGTTTTTTTGTTTTTTTCCTAATTCCTTTATCTCATATTTACTGACTTAATTTAACAGATGAAGAAACTAAGGGTCACATAGGTTTAAATGACTTGCCTACAAGCTAGTAAGTATTTGAGCTGGACTAGAATGCAGATATAATATTTAATCTATACTGAATTCCTATTTTTGGATTAATTTTGCCTGAAAGAACCCTAATACATTTCAGGAAATGAGCTGTATGTTTCATTTGCTGCAGTTTAAATGCATCACTCAATAAGTTTGACAACTCTCTTCAAGAGAGAGAAGTATGAGGTAGTGGATAGAAAAGAGAAGTGGCCTTAGAATTGTTAGGAATACCAGCTCTAAGTCCCATGTATGGCACTTAATGATTCTGTGACCCATGGCAAGTCACTTAAATTTTCAGTCCCCCAGGCAACTTTATAAAGATAGTAAGTTGCAGAGCGAGTCCTGATCTGCTCTCAATCCCCACAAAGTTATATTTCCAATCCCATCAAATTTAAAGTGGCTCTTTTTATGGTAAACTATAAAGCTTTGGTGTAACTTCAGTAATATTCGTGGAAGCTGTGAGTAGTCAGTGCATTTTCCCCAACAATTGTTGCATTTGGGACTACTGTTCAAGTAGTGAAAAGTGAAAGTCCCACAATATCACAAAGGAGAGTTCTTTTTGACTCAACTGTTTCTGTCCTATTGAGTGGCTAAGAAACAGTGTTGCTTTGAAACGTTTTTAATAAGTGTTTTCTCTTGTACCAGATGATTTAAAGAATTTATTGGCTGTTTGCATTGTAGATGGGGTAAGGAGAGTCAAGTTGTATTTGAGAACTTAAGGCTTGTGTACTGCTGTATAGTAATTACCTTTCAACTTTGCTTATTTTTCCATTTGCCAAAACCTGACTACATTCAGATCATAGAAGAGGGGAAAAAAAAAAAGAGTAGAGTAGATTTGAAAAACTAAGTTCACCTGAATTTCATTCACATCAAGTCCTGCTAATGGAAATGATTTTTAGCAGCATATTCATTTTTAACAAATTTCATTACAACAAAACAAATGTGGAAATGGAATTTGATATAAAGGAATTTAACTTGGAGTACCATGAATGCTTTATGGTGGTATTAATACTCTTCTGTAATGCCTATTGATAGATTCAGGCAATAAATAAACTCAAGCAAAGGATTATTTCAGGGCACACTCAGGATTGACATGTAGTTATGAGATGTAGACCATTGACAGAATCTATTTTAAATAAAAAGCTTCTAATATATATGAGTCATCATGTTGGCCTTGGAATTCTAGCTTCCCTGGCCGTAGGAAATGGAAAATTATATAGCATGTCACCATTGCTAGCTTATCTGGTATTGCGGATTTTCCCTGTTGCAGGCCTGGGTGAAAGCTTTTTCTGCAGCAGTCATGTTGAAAACGTTGTGTTGACTTCCCTCGTATCCTGAAATGGGAGCATAAAAGTTTACTCCACCACTTCGTCTTAAAATATCAAAACATTGCTGTTTTCTGCAAATCTAGGACATTGTTACAGAACTCTGCAAAAAAAAAAAAAATTTTTTTTTTTTTTTTTTTTTTGGTTTACGGAAGAATGTGCTGTGATTAGAGAAGAATATGCTGGTGTGTAGATTGCAAACTCTGGACAATATGAATAACACTGTCTTTGTTTCTACAGTGGGAGCCAAGAAGAAAGGTTTGCTCCCGGGTGGAACAGGGATTATCCTCCTCCCCTTAAGAGTCATGCTCAAGAAAGACACTCTGGCAACTTTCCTGGCAGAGATTCACTTCCCTTTGATTTCCAGGGGCATACGGGGCCTCCCAATCCTCCCTTTGCAAATGTAGAGGATCATTCTTTCAGCTATGGAGCTAGAGATGGACCACATACTGACTATCGAGTTGGGGAGGGGCCCGGACGTGATTTCATGGGGGGGGATTTCCCTTCTGATTTCCAGAACAGAGATTCTCCACAGTTGGATTTCAGAGGTAGAGAGATGCACCCAGGAGATTTTCGAGATAGGGAAGGACCACCTATGGATTTCAGAGGTGGGGATGGTACTTCTATGGATTATAGAGGTAGAGAGGCATCCCATATGAACTATCGAGATAGGGAAGCACATGCTGTTGAATTTAGGGGTAGAGATGGGCCTCCCCCTGATTTCAGGGGTCGGGGTACATATGATTTAGATTTTAGAGGCAGGGATGGGTCCCACTCAGATTTTCGAGGCAGAGATATATCTGATTTGGATTTCAGGGGGAGGGATCAGTCCCATTCAGATTTTAGAAATAGGGATATGCCTGATTTAGACTTTAGGGGAAAGGATGGATCACAAATGGACTTTAGGGGCAGGGGTTCTGGCACTGCTGATCTAGACTTTAGGGACAGGGATACACCACCTTCAGATTTCAGGGGTAGACATAGATCTAGGACTGATCAGGATTTTAGGGGTAGAGAGATAGCTCCCCATATGGAATTTACAGATAGGGAGATGCCCCCCATGGATCCAAATATTTTGGATTTCATTCAACCCTCTACACAAGATAGAGAACGATCTGGCATAAATGTGAACAAGAGAGAAGAGTCTGCTCATGACCTTTCAGGAACAGAAAGATCTCCTTTTGGCATCCAGAAAGGAGAGTTTCAGCATTCAGAGACAAGAGCAAGAGAAGGAGACTCTCATGGTTTGGGCCTTGAAAATGAGTCTCCTTTAGACTTTCGGAACAACCAGCGCCCTCTTCAGGACCAAGATAAAGCGCCTCAAATCTTTGCCAACAAACAGCCACTTCCTGGAGGTGAACAACAAAGATCAGAGTCTGGTCTTGCATTTAAAGAAGAAGAGGGTCTGGATTTCCTTGGCCGCCAAGATACTGATTACAGAAACATGGAATACCGTGATGTGGATCACAGGGTTCCAGGGAACCAGATGTTTGACTATAGTCATAACAAGTCTTTTCCTGAGGGAAAAATTGTCAAAGATTCCCGACAGGACCTTCAGGTATGTGAATGAAATACAATAGAAGTGAAGTGTACCTTGTTATTTTTCTTTGTTATTGTTCAGAAGAGAGGAGGCTAGTTTTCTGAGAATGGTCTTAAGCTGCCTATTCATATCCTCTCTCATATATTAATATAACATTCTATTATATATACATTTCTAGAGAAAGTACATTTCTTAACAGAGACCCTAAGTTTGGTTATTCACCTATAGTTGTAAGCTAATCTGTATGATTCATATTTGATAATATGGTAGCCTTTTAAATTTTATCTTAGCAGTCTAGTGTGACTGTTGTTAACATCTAGATATTAGTTCTCCCCCTCCCCCCCTCCAAGGTTGACCATTCAGGAAAAGAAAACAGTTCAGCCAAAAATACTCTTTTCGTTGTAAAAATGGTTATTTAGGGCATTTATAAAAAATTCCCATTTCAACTAAACTTCCTTAGGGAGTGAGAACACTTGTTCTAGCATTTATGTAATCTAATAATTTGAAATCCAATTTCTTTGGGATTATCATTATTCCTCATGTTCTAATAGAAGACAACTCATTTTGTATAATGAGGCCTTTTGTCTTTAATCTTCTGAATATCTGTTATGACATTCATGATTTTTTATGTTTTATGTTTTCTATCCATATTTTTTGTAATTGAAATAATTTTCATTCTGTATTCAAGGATCAGGATTATAGGACTGGCCCAACTGAAGAGAAGCCAAGCAGGCTTATTCGACTAGGAGGGGTGCCTGAAAATGCAACAAAAGAAGATGTGAGTATATATTAATTTTAAAAAATAACTGCTAAGCTAGTGCCATTGGATGGTAGAGTTCATAGGGAATAAGGTATAGGAAGGTTGCAAAGGTAGTAAGGAACCAGGTTATGAAGAGCTTTAAAAGGCAAAGAATTTTACATTGGATCTTTGAGGTAGTAGGGAATGACTAGAATTATAGAATTGGAATGTGTGTGACATAGTCAGAAGTTTGTTTTAGGAAGATCAGTTTGATAGCTGAGTGAGGATAGTTTGGGAATAAAGAGAGACTTGAGGTAGGAAACCAACAAGAAGCCTATTGGAATTGTCTAAGCGATTATGGTTTGTGCCAGGGGTGATGGCAGTGTCAAAATATAGAGAATGGACATATATAAGAGAGTATATGAAAGTAGAATCAACAGGATTTAATAACAGATTGGATATGTGGAGTGAGATAAAGTGGGAAAATTTGGAAGAGAGGAAGGTTTTAGAAGAAAAAGTAATGAGTTCAATTTGGACATGTTGAGTTTAAGATGTTTGAGAGGCATCCAGTTAGAGGACTGGAATTTGAATCTAGGTCCTCAGATTCTAGCATTAGTGCTTTTTTTCATTTAGAAATGGGAAATGGGAGACAGCCATTTCTATTTATCTTATGTTATGCCATATATTTAAGAGAGAGAGAGAGAGAGAGGAGATGAAAGTGTGTATGTGTGTGTGTGTATGTTTGTATGTATGCATGTATATATATGTATCTGTCTTCAGTATTCACATTGAAAAATGTAACTGAAATGTTGCTATTGTCTATCTCTAGAATATTGCAATATAAAGTATCAAAATAGGCTTTTGGGTGACATGACTTTTATTTATTAATATATTTTATGCATATCTTTTGTTCCTGTTTTACTGAGATTTCCCTTCTTTTTTCCATTTCTCCTATCCCAGCAAATCATACCTTATATCAAAGATTTTTTCCCCCCCCTGAGGCTGGGGTTAAGTGACTTGCCCAGGATCACACAGCTAGGAAGTGTTAAGTGTCTGAGACCAGATTTGAACTCAGGTCCTCCTGAATTCAAGGCTGGTGCTCTATCCATTGCGCCACCTAGCTGCCCCAATTTTTATTTTTATTTTTTTTATTTTTTTAAAGTAAAGATGAAAAGATTCATCAAAACTCAACAATACATTGAAAAAAAAAAATCTGACATTATGTGCAATGTTCTGTACCTGGGGTCATTTTCTTCCTCCTCCCTGTGCTGTCTTCTAATAGGGGGAACTATCTTCTAATAACTCTTCTTTGGAACTAATTTTTTTTTTTTTTTTTTTTAACTGTCTGCAACATTCGTTTTCTTTTGTTTTATGGTGTTCTTTCCATGCACATTGTTGTTGTCGTTATGAAAATTGTTTTCCATTCTCTATTTATTTTGCATCAATTCATATAAATCTTTTTATACTTTTTTCCTATTTTCACAAGGTAGATATATTCATTTCTTAGTTTAATAATAGCCTTTTATATTGGTGCACTACTGTTTAGCCATTCTCAAATTAATGCGATATATTGCTTTTGGATTTTTAGTATTACCATAAAAAGTGCTGCTATAAATATTTTAGCATATATAGAGCTTTTCTTTTTATAAATGTCCTCTTTTGAGTATATACTCAGTATACACACACACACACACACACACACACACACACACACAAGAATATATACTCCTTTGAATATATGCTTAGTAGTGGAATACAATAGTATATGGAAATTTTAGTCTTCATTTTGCTTAATTCCAGATTCCTCTCTGGAGTGGTTATACTAATTCACAGCTCTGAAAAAAAGTAAAGTGAAAATAGTATGCTTCTATCTGCATTCAGATTCCATCAGTTCTTTTTCTGGGTATGAATGACATTTTTCCTCTTGAGTTTTTTGAAATTCTCTTGGTTCATTGTATTGCTGGGAATAGCTAAGTCATGCAAAGCTGATCATCATACAGTATTGCTGTTTAAAAAGTGTTCTTTTGTTTCTGTTCACTTTGCATCAGTTCATATTAAGGCTTTTCAGGT
Source organism: Sminthopsis crassicaudata (assembly GCF_048593235.1). Classification (NCBI taxonomy): domain Eukaryota; kingdom Metazoa; phylum Chordata; class Mammalia; order Dasyuromorphia; family Dasyuridae; genus Sminthopsis; species Sminthopsis crassicaudata. Next base: position 670,784,668 of record NC_133617.1, read on the forward strand.
TTTTCTGATGTCTGTCTGTTCATCACTTCTAATAGCACAATAGTGTTCCATCATATACCCAAACTTGTTCAGCCATTCTTTAATTGATGGGCATCTCCTCAATTTCCAATTCTTTGTCAACACAAAAAGAACTGCTATAAATATTTTTCCAGAGATAGGTCCGTCCTTCTTTTTATGATCTCTTTGGGATATAGACCCAGCAGTAGATCAAAGGATCAAATTGCTCTCCATAATGGTTAGATCAGATGGACTGTTAGCTTGTAACTTTTGGGCCTTTGTGACATGACTTAAAGAAGAGAAATGGTTTCTTTTGCTTTGCTTTTTTCCTTGTTTTCTCAGTGTACTAGATATATTTATGACTGTTTTTCCAATGAGAAGGATAGTATTTTTGTAATTCTGTGCCCTATTTTGCATAGAAATTTAACTTTTATGAGATTTTTTTTTTAAACTTGTTTAGCTTATGCCCTTGGTTATACTTTTAATTAAGGTGATGCTTCTGCTGTTATGGAGGTATGAAGATTGTAGTTCATCTAAACATGTTGCCTAATCATGTCAAAAACACTAAATACTCAAGACGACAGTAGGCAAGATTACATATTCACAGGCTACTTTATATATAGTGTGTAGTATGGAGATGTTGTGTTTTCCCAGTGTTCTCTTTTGATAAGTCTTTATCTTTGTTAGCCAAAGATAAGTGTCTTATTTCTGAGAGCAGAACTGATGAAGATTTTGCAGGTGTTACAAAATTCTAGTAAAATATACTTAAGAAATTTTTAATTCTTAGTAGTACATACTTTTTTGGGTTCTAAACTTAAACACTAAGTAAGATGAGCAAAGTAGAACATTAAAAAGGATGCTTATGCAGGTATGGATGCAGTTATCAAACAAATTCAGTGTATTATCAAAGTTGTCCTGCTTTGCCTTTCTTTCTGACTTTCCTTTTGTTTTCTCTGTACTTTTTAAATGCTTCAGTAACCTCTTTTCTCTCTCCCCCTCCAACTAAAATTATCCAAAGTCTTGATTCAAATATACAGTCAGTCAAAACAAATAGCTATATTGGCCATGTCTAAAAATAACTCATTCTGTATCTTGAATTCATCACCTCACTGTCAGGTGGGTAGCATGTTTCATTACTAGTCTTGAATGGTGGTGGGTCATGGCATTGATCAGAGTTCTTAACTCTTCATTGTGTTTCTTTACAATGTTGCTGTTATAGAAATTGTTCCTTGGTTTCTATTGTCTCCATTCACTATCACTTCACACAAATCTTTCCAGATTCTCTGAACATTTATTTTGTCATTTCTTAGGATTTAGTAGTATTCCATGACATTGATATACCATATATTTTTTTTTCTCTCTCTTGATGGGCATGCCTATCATGTTTAGTTTCCAGTTCTTTGTCATTATAAAAATTGCTACTCTACATTTTTGTGTGGGTGCAAAAGGTCAGTTTCCTCTTTTTTTTTTTTTTTTTTAAACTCTATTGTGGGTATAGGCCTAGTGTAGTGGTATTGCTGAGTCAAAAGAGTTTGCACAATTTAGTAATTGTTTGGGTATAATTCCAAATTACCTTTGGGAATAGCTAGAACAGTTCACAATTCCACCAAAAATGTATTCTCTGCTTTCCCTAATATCTCCAAGTGTACTTTTCTACTTTTATTAGTCTGGTGGGTGTAAAGTATAACTTCAGAGTTGTTTTAATTTTTTTTCTCTATTTGTGATTTGGAGCATTTTTTTTTTTTTTTAATATATTTTGATAGTTTGAATTTCTTTCTTTGAGAAGTGTCTTTATACTATTTATCTTTTAGGAGAGATATTGTAAATGGTATTAAACATCAACCATATTTTAAAAATAATTTTAGAAGTGTTTTTTTTTTAAATCACTAGAAAGTAGTTTTTGTTTTCAGTCTTGGAAGGAAAATTTAATGTCATATATTAAGGATGCTTAGATATTAAAAAAAAATTCTTCTAAATTTACCATTCTATTTCTCTCAATTTTTTTTTTTTTTTTAAATTTCAAGAGTTCCAATTTTTTCATTAGAAATGCTTGAAAGATTTCTGTTCCATTATAGGTTTGTTTTCTCCTAGTTGGATTGTATTCAGCTTTTCAGAGTTATTCTTGGTTGTAAGCCTATCTTTGACTTTTGGAATATTATATTCCAAGATCTCTTCTTGTTTATAGTTGAAGCTGTCAGGTCATTTGTGATCCTTGAATTGCTCCTTTCTTGTTGTTGGCAGTATTTTATTTTATTTTATTTTATTTTATTTTATATTGGTATGAGAATTTTGGATTTTGACTGTGGCCTTTTTAGGACTTTTCTTTGGAACTTTTTTCAGAAGAGAATTGGTGTATCCCTTCTACCTTCATTTTGCTCTCTTGTTCTAATGGATCTGGGTTATTTGGATTTGTGATTTCTTGAAATATGGTTTCTAGTTTTTTAAAAAATGTTTTTCAACCCTAGTTTTCATGGATCTTTGTAGCGAGCTGTCGTCTCTAGAAGCTGCCGGATCGCTCTCTGGGAAGAGATCTGCTGTGTCTACTCAAATCTTTAAGACAGATTCTTCTTCCTGTAGTGAACCGTTGTCTCCAGGCAGTTGCTGTTAACTCTTGTCCTTAGAAGTGACTTCCCTTCCTGCAGAGAGCCCCGTCAGGCCTGATGTAATGCAGAGAGTCTTTCTTCTTGAATCCTGGCTCTGAATCTCCTCCAGCTCTTATCCTTCTCCAGGCCAATCTGCCCTCTGTGCCCAGTGCTGTCTCTTTTTATCCTCCCAGAGAATGGGCGTGGGATAATGCAAGGGCTTCTGGGAAGAACCACCCCAGCCAATGAGCTTGCCCCCTCTATCAAGTCAACCTGAGTTCTCACCTTGTAATTGTCCAGAAAACCTGAATTCTCACCTTGTCACCATCCAGACAACCTCAGTTCTCACCTAGTAATCCCAACATCTCCCCCTTTCTTTTGATTTAGAACATAGGACAGTCATGACCTTGAAACATAAATCCATCAATATGGGAAGTATTACAGATAATTACATAAATTACATAAGCACATAGTAACATAGTAACATAACACATGCTAGAAGTATATAATATAATCATAATCATAAATTGAAAATTTATAAATGTCCATAAGTCCATTGTCCATTATTCTCATCTTGTGTGAGGAAGTCCAATGATTCCTGCTGGTTTTTAAGTTCTTTAACAGTCTTCTTATTATCCATGCTCTTTCAGTGTCAGATGTTTCTTAGATCTTCTCCTTTATTTTGAGATCTTTCTCTTTTTCTGTCTCTCTCTGATGGACAAGGCGAATATGACTCGTTGGCACCCATCTGATTCCTTCTCCTGCTGAAGAAATACAAGCAAACCCTCTCTCCCAGGCAGTTAACCTATCTAATTACCTTCTATTTACCACTTTCTAAATCTCTTCTCATCATCTGGCAATTACATTGGAATTGTTTGCACTGGACACAGCCCTGTTGGTTTAAAAGGCCTGTATTCTCCCCAAGTGTAATCCATTTTTGCAATCTGATTGCCTTTTGACTGACTTATCAGGTAATCCCTTTCTGCCATGTGATTGCTTCTCTGCTGATTGATTAAATCAGAATCCTGGCCTTCTAAAGGCTCTTTAGGTGTAACATCAGCTGCCATCATGCCCCAAGTCTTTTTTGCCTGGGGCCCTGGACCTGGGCCCCTCATCCCATTTCCCTGAATTATTCTACACTCTGATGCCCAATGGAATCCTCTGTTGCATTTTGGACATGGGGTTTTAGGTCTTCTCTCACCCTGTCTTTTCACTGTATCTCCATACCTACACTGAGCTCTTAGATGTCCAATTTTTCCACATTGAAAACATCTCCGAGTTTCTCTAGAAGGCCCTTGCCATGAGGGACCCTGTCTTTCCACATTCATCATTGTCCGGGTGTAAAAAGCATTTGTTCCCACTGTAGCACAGCGTCTTATGATCTCCTCTAAAGGAGCATCTTTGTCTAATCCCCATATAATTCTTTTGCAAATCTCATTGGCATTTTCCTTAGCCAGATGTCTGGTCATTATTTCTGTAGCTGAATTTTCTCCAATAGTTCTTTTGACAGCAGTTTGCAAACGTCCCACAAAATCTGCAAAAGGTTCATTGGGACCTTGCTGTATTTTAGTGAAAGCCTCTCCACGATCTTTCTGTCCAGGAAGGACACCCCAAGCTTTTATTGCAGCCTTAGCAATTTGTTCATATATTGTCATGGTATAATTAATCTGTTCCGAATTCTCTCCATATTGACCTTCACCAGCTAAGTGCTCAAAAGTGAATTGTGTGTTAACTCCTATTTCCAAATTGCATCTGACTTGAATTTTACATAATTCATGAAATTCCGCAAGCCATAATAAATTTTCTCCAGGTTCCAGACATGTCCTTGCTATGGATTTCCAATCATTCGGGGTTAGGACTTCATAAGACAAACCATCTAGTAACATTTTGACATAAGCTGATGTAGCCCCATAAAGGGTACAACCTTTTTTCAAATCCTTAATTTTATTCAAATCTAAAGGTGCATATCTTCTCCTTTTTTTACCTACAGAGTCAGTATTTTCAATCACAGGATATGCATGTATAAAATCACTTATATCCTGTCCTTCTCTCTTAGCTTTAACCAATGCTTTTTCTAATCTTGTCATAGGCTTAGGCTTCTTCACAGGCAATTCTGTTTGTGTTTCTGCCTCTTCCCCTCTTTCTTCCTCCATCTCTGAAGGTGGGGTTGATGTGGGCCTGTCAATAATCTGTTCTCTAGGCAGGGTTGAAGCTTCTTCAAGAGAATCATACCATAATTCCTCATTTAAATCCTCTTGCTCTAGGGAAAGATCTTGATCTTTCCTTTTTTCCTCACACTTCCTCCTCTGTTCATTTTTAGAACTTTTCCTTCTCCTACAACTTGCTTGATAGTTTAAGGCTAATTGAACTATGTTGTAGATATAAAATACTTCTGCAGAAATTGAACGAGGCCCATTTTTTGCTTGAAATTCTTTCATTTCATATCCCACTAGCTTCCATTTATCTACATCTATCTTTTCTTCCTCTAAGAACCAAGGGGATGTACGTCTTAATGCAGCCAAGAGTTTAGCAATCTGTACCCAGGTTACAAGTAAACTCTGCTCCTCAATTATGTTGATTATACTCTCTATAGTACCACTCCTGAATGGAGCTGAGGTTGCGTCTGGGGCTGAGGTTGAGTCGGCTGAGGTCCAGGGATTGAATATAGCTAACATCTGCCCCATTTCAGCTATAAGAGATTCCTGGTTTAGCCCTTAACAAGTTAAGTTCCTTATTTATCTATTAGCACGCTCACTTAATCTTTAACAAAGTTTCCTCGTTACTCACGGTTCTGGGTCAGAGAGACTGAGATCTAGATTGGAAGCTTTTCCACTGGAATCAGGACTGTGTCTATCCCTGTTCAGGCGCCAAATTGCGAAGGTCTGGTCTAGCTCCTCTTGTCAGGATAAGCAAAAGTCCTTGCCCCACGTGTGGACGCCAAATGTAGCGAGCTGTCGTCTCCAGAAGCTGCTGGATCGCTCTCTGGGAAGAGATCTGCTGTGTCTTCTACTCAAATCTCTCCGACAGATTCTTCTTCCTGTAATGAACCGTTGTCTCCAGGCAGTTGCTGTTAACTCTTGTCCAAAGAAGTGACTTCCCTTCCTGCAGAGAGCCCCGTCAAGCCTGATGCAATTCAGAGTCCTCTTCTTTCTCTGAGAGTCCTCGCTTTTATTCTCCCAGAGAATGGGCGTGGGATAATGCAAGGGCTTCTGGGAAGAACCACCCCAGCCAATGAGCTTGCCCCCTCTATCAAGTCAACCTGAGTTCTCACCTTGTAATTGTCCAGAAAACCTGAATTCTCACCTTGTCACCATCCAGACAACCTCAGTTCTCACCTAGTAATCCCAACAGATCTTGATGTTTTAAAAATTATCTCATTGACTTGTTTTCTAAAGCAATTGTTTTTTGTCAGATATCTTATATTTGTTTGTATTTTTTTCCCCTGGCATTTGATTTTGTTTCTTCTTGTGTCAGGGTGCTATTGATCTTATTTAGTTTTCAGGGATTACGTTTCTTGGATTTACCACACCCTCCTTTGAATTTTGTTTCCTTCCAGTTCTTCTTTTGGATTTTTGAGTTTTTATTTCATTTTTAATCTCTTGCTTTATTTCTTCTGGGTTTTCATGTAAGATATCTAGAAGATTCTTTTTTCTTCTTCATGCTTTTGCTTGTAGTCATGGAATTTTTCTCCTTTTGGGGGATTTTTAGACTTGCAATAATTTTTGATATTGCTCAGGGTTTTCTTTAATTTATTCATCCCTTCAACCTTAGTTTCAAAGCTGGGGGTTTGTGCCTTTCCCCCTCTGCTGTTTTGGGGTGAAGTAGTTAACTCTACTTAGTTTTCTCTTAGGTCTCCTGAGTTCCTGTCCTGATTTCTAGCTCCTGGGTTAATTAATCTCCTTCTCCCCCAACCCCTCTCTTTTTCATGGAGAGAGTAGATTTAATTTTTTTTTTTTTAATAATAGCGCTTTATTTTCAAAATACATGCAAAGATAGTTTTCAACATTCACTCTTGCAAAATCTTATGTTCCAAATTTTTTTTTTCCCTCCCTTCCCTCTTCCCCTTCCCAAAAAGCAAGTAATCCACTATATGTTAAACCTGTGTAATTCTCATATATATATATATATATATATATATATATATATATATATATAATTTCCACATTAATCATACTGCACAGGAATAATCAGATCAAAAAGGAAAACAAAATGATAAAGGGGAAAAAAAGGCAAACAAACAACAACAAAAAAAACGAACATACTAAGTTGTGGTCCATATTCAGTCCCCTCTTTTTGTAAGCATCTCTTTAAATCTTTTATTTAAGAATGTTGGCACTTCAGGCTCCTGTCAGGCATCACAGAATAAAGGGATCTCATAGTCCTTTGACCTAGGCTATCTTTCTCTGACACTTTCCTTACCCTGCTGCTTTCTGAAACATCCCAGGTCTTTCTTAGAGGAGTCCTCTGTTCAGTCTTCCAGATATAGAGCTTTGTACTCCATATACATGTTTCCTTGATCCATCTGTGGTCATATTCATAGACTACTCTACGTTTGCATCAGTTGGACCCTTTTTCTTTTGCTTTTGGGCTGACTTTTGCAGTTCTGGGATGAAAGAAGTCCCTTTCTTTAGTTCTCATTGGATTTCTTTATCATTTTTAATTGGTGCAAACTTTAGGGTAGGAACTTGATGGTTTGCCATCTTGGCCAAAAATCAGGAGGTGTATTTTCTCGACTCTTGTACACACTCAGATTTGGTCCTTATAATTAAGCAAGTCAGTTTTGTTTTATTTTTTTTCATTTACATTATTGTGCTCCATGTTTATTTTATTCCTGTTTTTGTTTAATTCACTTTTCATCAGTCCATGTAAATTTTCCTATTCGTTGCTTTTTATGGCACCATAATATTGCATTATATTTATATGCCATAAATTGCATAACATTCCCCAGCTGATTGTACATCTACTTTGTTTGTAATTCTCTGCTTTCATGTAAAATCCTGCTAATAATACTTTGGTATATTTGCCTTTCTGGTATGTATTTGCCTGACAGGAATATCTCAGGGTTAAAGGGTATGGACATTTTAATCACTTCCTTAGTAAAATTCTAAATTGTTTTCAAATTGGTGGAACTAATCCATAATTTCAAAAAGAGAATATTAATATATATGTTTTCTGCTGTGTCCAATGGTGATTATTTCCATCTTTCCTTAATTTTGCTAATTTTCTTGATACATGGTGAAATGTCAAATTGTTTTGATTTTCACAGCCATCATAGTTTGGTCTTGGAATCTGGAATACCTGCCTCAGTCACTGTCTTTGTGAGATTGGACAGATCACGTAATCCCACGAGCCCCAGCTCTCATATCAAATGAGGGTGCTGGAATCCAATTGTCTCATCTCTAGAGATACTATGACTCTAATTGACAGTGGCTTAGAAAAATTGTAAAGTAGTTGTTAATGGTTTGCAGTTCTTCTTTTAAGAGCGTTGTTCATATCCTTTGGATATTTGTTGGATAAATCATCATCATGATTTTATTCATCTCCATGTTTTTTTTGTTTTTTTGTTTTTTGTTTTTTGCAGATTCTTAATGCTTTTCGGACTTCTGATGGGATTCCTGTGAAAGACTTGCAGCTAAAAGATTATAGCTCAGGTGAGGGTTTTTTCTGTGTGCACTTGTGCTTTGCCATATGAAAATCCTTGACTATACTCCTCCTCCTCAGTATTCTAATTTATTTATCCCTTTCAAGAAATCACAAATACTATGACCAGAACCACTATTGGTTTATATGGTGTATTCCCTCAAATATCAGTCTGGTTTAGTTGTAGTGGGGCTTTTTTGCTCCCAAAAGAATTGTCTATTCTTGAATTATTCATGCATCATTCATGTCTGATGAGATTCTGTGAGAGTAAAATATAAATTCAGTATTGCAAATATTTGTCTTTGACAACAATTAATACAGTTTAAGTTATCTAAACCTTAGAACATGATATTATAGGGGAGTAGGTATGAATTTTTTAAAAAGTGTGTTTACAGGAAGCATATACTTCATTGAACTTGTAAATACCTAATTTTATTAATAAATTTCAAAGTATAATATAATTATTTACTAGTTCTCAAAAGATTAGGATAGTTTGCTCTCTAAAAATCTTTATTAATCTGTATCAAAATATGGTTCCAGCTTTCCAGAGAGATTTTTAAAAACTAGTGTTTCATTTTATGAATTACAGATCTTTGTACAATCCCATATCTTTGTAATCACTGTATATATAAAACACACACACAAACACACATAAATATATGAAACTTTTTTCTTTCAAGATATCAAATGCCTATAAATTGAACTAAAGTTTATTATGATAATCTTTAGTGTATAAAAAATGATTAAAATTGGTTAACATCTTTTTTGTAATGAAGACATAAAAATGTCAAATGTCAAGTGAGCTGGGTTAAATAGATTTTAGTTTAGTCATCCTAGACTTCCATTACCTTGATGACTAATGTTACAGGACTCTGTAGTGACAGAGAGTCGGTTTTTTTTTTTTTTTAATCCAACTTTATAGGTGTGTTTACTTTTAAATGTAATCACTTAACAGAACTTGGAATTTGCGTAATTACTTTAAAAAAGCATTAATTTAACTTATATAACCCATAGTTTATAACTTAGGAATTTTCATGTTGAATATCTTGTATCAGAAGGCACCAAACATTGGAAACATCTGATACTACAATCTAATGTTATTAAACATTGTGAATATCTAGGCAGAGAATGAAAAGAAGCTAGTTCTGGCATATGGTGTCTGGTAATCCATGCATGGGAGAAATTTGAAAAAGGATTTGTATTTAATGGGGGAATGAAAATGAGGGGAAATACTACAAAAAGGACTTTTAGTACTAAAACATATCCTTGGCCTGACCATCAGGTTTATTCTTGTAAAATGTTTTAAGTTCAGTGTGTTAGATTTTATATTTAGTAAAACTAATTTTGTTATATAAGTCAATGGGAAAAACAAATTTGCTTCACAGAAACTTACCTTGCAGCCTGAATTCCTGGATACCAAAGGAATACCTGTACCTGTAGGTGGAGTTGTATTACAAGTTAAAAATGGCATTGTGATTGTAAAAATGTTGAATAATTTTATGTATCAATTTGGATTTCAGACAGGTTACCAACAAAGAAAATTTCTCTGATATAATTTGAAAACCCTTATTCTATTTAAGTTTGTAAACCTTAGAATTCCCTTTGAATGAAAATAAATTATCCCTTCTATTTTCCATTGAATGTCAAAAAGAGATTTGTACCCTAAAGTTATCTCCCTCCCAAACTAGTTTCTCATGTGTAATAACTTTCTATGCTTTAAACATTCCTGATTTTGGGGGACAACTAAGGAAAAACATTTTTCATTATTTTTGAAAGAATAGCAGAACTGCATGGGAATTTCTTGAGTAGCTTTCTTGGTTCTAAAAATGTATTTTGACTCTTAAAGTGTTGACCTAACAGAAGAGACTTAGGAGCATTTGTTTTGGCAGACATAGCAGAATAGTTAATTTTGTACTTCATTTCCCCTGCTTTGTTTTCTATCACTCTGACTTTAGTCTTGTTACTTTCAATGTTGAAAGTTCAAGATGTAGTGTTGATTTTTTTTTTTTAACTTTATGTGTTCATCTCATTCTCTCTTGAATTGGCAATATTTGTAAAGAGATCATCATATTGTCACTTAGGAGTGGTTAGTTGTTGTTACTCATAAACTAAATCTTAAAAATAAATGCCAAGCTTTGAAAAGATTGAGTATTTATCTAAGGTCACCGCAAAGATTGGCTAGCTCTTTTGTACTTTGAATTAGACAAATGTTCTGAGAAATTTAATAATTGAAATGTATATCTTTGTAAATTTGCATAATTGTAAGACTATGCTTGCATCTGTTTTTTTTTTTTTTTTTTTTTTTTTTTTTGGGACAATAACAGTGCCAGCAAATGAAAAGCATCTTTTAGTTTTCTTTAGGTTACAGAAGCTTAGATGTCAAAAACGTGTGGAGACCATGCAACTTTCTATAGTTCAGAATTGATGATTCATAAGAGAGGGATAAAATTATTGCTTGATTGAAGCAATGGGTATGAAAATCCATAAGACATAAAAGAAAGATTCTTGCTTACTATAGGTTTTATTCCCTAAAGTAGGAGGTTCTTATCCTGGAATCTATGAATTTTATTTTTAAATATTTTGTTATTTGTATTTAATATAATTAATTTCTCATTTGAAAAGCATTCTGAGAAGAGGTCCGTAGGTTATCTCAAATTGCTGAAGAAATCCATGCACAAAATGATTCAGAATCTATTCCTAAAATAATTAAGGACATCTAGTTTTGAAATTAATGAAACTCATTAACAAAGGGAAATTGTAGTAGAAAAAAGTAGGGTATTACATACCTCTAACTTTGTCCACGGGAGAGGTGTCATCTTTTCTGTTCTGTTTGGGAGAGGAGACTCCAGACCAGCCAGTAGAAACATCTGGTTTGTTGAGGTAAGAGTACTTCTATCAGTTTTTGCCCCTTCTTAGTTTTTATCCTATATATTCACTAGTTGGGATAAATTTGATTTCTCAGATAGGCTACTAAAAAGAGGTCTTCTATTTGTAAATAATTATAAATAATAGCTCTTTGAGATGTAGTGGAATGAACTTTTTTTCCCCAGGGTTTGAACACTTCTGCTTAAGTTGATCAAAGGTTTTAGACCTTTTGAGAAGTGGGAGACTGGATCCTATAATAGAGAAGTGGCAGTGGTCTTTAGGTCTTTCTTACCAGCACCTTTTTCATCCCTTTACCCACTATTACAATTACTATAATAATTTCTATATTAACTTCATTTTTCTCATACAATTGTATACATGTATTCTTTGGGTGGGAGCCATTGGGGTTAAGCAACTGGCTCAGGGTTGTTCAGTTAATTGTGAGTTTGTCTGAGGTCGGATTTAAACTCAGGTTCTTCTGACTCCAAGGCTGGAACTCTATCCACTTCATCATCTAGCTGCCTCTAAATGCATTCTTTGTATATTTGATTGCTATTTTTTATATTTGTATGGCATCTGCTTTCAAGGAATAATAACTTTTATCAAGTTTTCTTTTCTTTGGCTTTTTAGCCAACTAGTGGAATAGCAAAGAATGTAGAAAAATGGAAACACATAGTCACAACACATAGTCACTCAATCACTCAATCTTCAGAAAAATTTAAAAAACAGAATAATTCCAAATACTGTGTTAAGTGATATTCTTATGTTCATCACTTACAGAAAGCTAGTGGCAATCTACTACTTTGTCTGCTTATTTATGTTCATTTAATTTCAGCATATTGAAAGAAAATATCTTTGAATAATATTTTCTTCAAGTCATTGAAGGTCCTAGGATGAAAGTGCCTTGAAAGAGGGAGATTTTTGGAGAATTTTATTATAAATAATTAGAATAATCATAGTACTATTTTTTGTGTTGTCTATAAAAGCATACATAATAGGTATTTTTTGAAAGTTAGAAAATAATTACTGCTTGATTGCTTTAGGAGTGTTTGAGAAGTGGCAAAGTGGAAAACATCATTTCTAAGTTTTCCCTATGCTTTAATAAGCTAGTATTGTGAAGGATATCATTAAAATAGTAGCAGCTATAACAACTTAGTGGGGTTTTTTTGTTTTTGTTCTCTAGTGTTTTTTCTTTTTAAATTAAAGTTTTTTATTTTCAGAACATATGTATAGGTAATTTTCAAGATTTCACACTTGCAAAATCTTATGTTGCAAATTTTTTTCTCTCTCTTCCCATTACCCTTTCCCCTAGAGAGCAAGTAATCCAATATATGTTAAACATATACCACAGAAAAGAAAATGTGACGCGAATTAGATTCTATCTTAGTTGTGGTCACAAATAGAGTGAAAAATAGCATTTCGATTGGAGTGTATTGTAGTGGAAAGAACAAGGAACTTGGAATGAAAAGATTATTTTTTCCATTGTATTATGTCACATAAGAGGAAAGACAAGCAATATGATGTGTACACTTCATTTTTAGGGATACCTGAGCACATAATCTTGTGTTAGTCCTTTTAGGATGAGCTTAGAAAAATCAAGTAGTATTGGTTAATATCTGAATTTATTGCAAGATCCCTTTATTGGTTGCTTGCCATTTTTAAACACTTTTAGTCAATAGATGGCAACTAATTGCTAGGCAAAAAATTTGTCGTAGCTAATTGGCTATAGTAACCATCCAAAAATACATGCTTCCAGCACTTTCTTAATCTAAAGCAATGCATAATTTTATTTATTTATTTTTTAAATCTTGATTTGTTTCTTTTGGTATAGTTCTTGGGCAAAACAAAGTTTTACTAATCTCAATGTCTTATCATCTGTTTGCTTAGGGAAAACATGATGAAAGTATCTCCAGATAAAAGTGAGACAGGTGATAAGAGACATTAAGATTGAATTAATTATTTGTACTTTGAAAAATATATTTGGTTATTTCATGAAATATATGCAACTTCGTGTTTAAATTTAGTTAAGAGAACCCTAAATACTTTTTTATTTGGGAGATGAAATTTCTTTTATTTTTTTTTTAATAATAGCTTTTTGTTTTTCAAAATATATACAAAGATAGTTTTCAACATTTACCCTTGTAAAACCTTATGTTCTGTATTTTTCTCCCTTAGACAACAAGTAATCCAATATAAATTAAACATGTGCAATTCTTCTAAACATATTTCCACATTTATCATACTGCACAAGAAAAATCAGATTAAAAAGGAAAAAAAAAATGAGAGAAAAAAAACCAAGCAAGCAAACAACAACAAAGGTGAAAATACCATATTGTTATCCACATTCAATCCCCATAGTCTGTCTCTGGATGCAGATGGGTCTCTTTATCAAAAATATATTGGAATTGTCCTGAATCACATCATTGCTGAAAAGAGTCAAGTCCATCACAGTTGATCATTGTATAATCTTGTTGTTATTGTGTATTGTGTGTTATGGTTCTACTCACTTCTCTTAGCATCAATTCATGTAAGTCTCTCCAGGCTTTTCTGAAATCATCCTGCTGATCATTTCTTATAGAATAATAATATTCCATTATATTCATATGTCATAACTTATTCAGCCATTCTCCCACTGATGGGCATCCACTTAGTTTCCAGTTCCTTGCCACTGCAAAAAGGGTTGCTACAAACTTTTTTGCACATGTGGGTTGTTTTCCAATTTTTTTATGATCTCTATGGAACACAGACCCAGAAGTAATACTGCTGGATCAAAGAGATGTACAGTTTGATAGCCCTTTGGGCATAGTTCCAAATTGCTCTCCAGAATGGTTGGATCAGTTCACAACTCCACCAACAGTGTATTATTAGTGTCCCAGTTTTCCCACATCCCTTCCAGCATTTATCATTATCTTTTCCTGTCATCTAGCCAATCTGAGAGGTATGAAGTGACATCTCAGAGTTGTCTTTAATCAATAGTGATTTAGAGCATTTTTTCATATAACTAGAAATGGCTTTAATTTCTTCATCTGAAAATTGTCTGTTCATATCTTTTGACCATTTATCAATTGGAGAATGGCTTGCATTCTTATAAATTTCATCGATTCTCTCTATATTTTAGAATTGAGGCCTTTATCAGAGCCCTTGGGTGTAAAACAATTTTTCCCAATTTTCTGATTCCCTTCTCATCTTGGCTTTTTGTTTATACAAAACCTTTTAAATTTAGTATAATCAAAATTATACATTTTGAATTTCATAAAGTTCTCTAGTTTGGTCATAAATTCCTCCACAGATCTGATAGATAAAACTATTCCTTGTTCTAATTTGCTTATATATCACCTTTTATGTTTAAATCAGGGACCCATTTTGACCCTATTTTGGTATAGGATATTGGTCAGTGCCTAGTTGCTGCCATACTGTTTTCCAATTTTCCCAGCAATTTTTGTCAAATAGTGAGTTCTTATCTCAGAAGCTGGAATTTTTGCATTTTTCAAACTACTATAGTCATTGACTATTGCATTTTGTGAACCTAACCTATTCCACTGATTCACTACTCTGTTTCTTAGCCAATACCAAATGGTTTTGATGACACTGCATTATAATATAGTTTTATATGGAAGATGGTTTCTTCAGCAGAATATTTTATCAGTATAGTAGAAGTGAAAGAACCCTACTCTTAACATAATTTCTCTGTTTCATAAGAATAAAGTGGTATGTTATACACTATGCCTTTATATTCAAACTTAAATTTTTTTTTCCTTTAATTTTGACCAAAAAAAAAAAAAGAAAAAAAAGATCTTTAAGCTTTATGATGAAGACCATGTGACCATGTGGAACCTTATATTTTCTTTAAATCAGCTTGTTAGGTGTTAGCTTTTTAGGTTTCTTAGTTCAGGCTAATTATCTTTCTCATTTTACAGGCTGATTTTTAATGAGATAATGGCAAGCAAAGCACACTGAGTTGACTCCCAATCTGTGGTTGGTATTTTCATATTGTTACAAAAACTATACATATTCTTAGTCCCTATAACCAAACCCTTCCTGTGGTATTTATCATTACAGTACAGATTTAGTATCTTGTCATGGCTCTAGATTCCTATTGGTCTCATTTCCTTCTTTTATTTAGATTAATCAGATTTACTCTCTTAGTTTTCTTTCATTCTTTCTTGAAAAGGTTTCTGTAGTTAATATATTTCTGAAGAGATTCCTTGTACTTTTAATTATTTTACTATAAGAATCATTTTTTTTTTCCTGGTTCATACCACCTTATAGGGCGGATTAATTGAATTTTGTTATATCACAGTTATTTTCTTGGAAATCTTGAAACTTAAGGTTTCTCCAACAATATTTATATATTGTTTTCCTTTTCTAAATGTATTTCTTCTCCCAGACTTATTTCTCTTGATGACATCATTCTCTATCCAATTTCCCACATTGGTTACCTTAGAGTCACTCTAAATTCTCTGTTACCTTTGTCATAGTCAATCAGTTTTCAAACTTAGTTCATTATAGCTCTACAACATCCTTCCCCTTTCTTCACTCATATGGCTACCACCCTAGTTCAGGCCTTTAAATTTTCTCCTAGAGTATTATAATTACTTTTCATTTATTTCCTGGCTTCTAGTTTCTCTTCTCTTTAATCCATAATCTATACAGCTGCCAAAACATATTTTAAAAAATGTTTTTCAATTAAAAAAAAAGTCATTTTCTCTTCCTATCTCCATTTTTCCCCTTTGAGGGAAAAAAAGAAAAACAAAAGCCTTATGACAAATATCCTGAATGAAGCAAAGCACATTGTCATCAAAAGTTTCTCCTCCTGTGTCATGAATCTGTTATCTCAATGTTAGGAGGTGGGCAGCTAGCTTCATTATCTGTCCTCTGGGTTTGTGATTGGTCATTCTGTTAAAGTCCTTGAGTTTTTCAAAATTGTTTGTTTTTATAGTTTTACATAACCTGTTCTAGTTTTCCAAAATCAGTTTCCTGAAATATAGGTCTGACCATGGTACTGGCCAAGAATTTCCAATAGTTTCTTGCTGTCCCTAAGAGTAACATTTACCAATCTTAATAATCTTGCTTTAGCCCACCTTTCTGATTTATTTCCAATTTCTCCCCTTCATATACTCCCCTTCCATTGAGCTGGCCTACTTGTAGGGCCCTGAAAACTGACCATTTCCTTTTGTTTTGTTTTTGCATAGGCTCTCCTTGTGCTTGAAATGCAATTTCTTTTTATCTCTACCTCAGTATTCTTAGTTTCCTTTTAAGATCAACTCAGATGTCACCTCTTACAGGAAATTCTTCTGTGATCTTATTAGATTTTAGTAGTATTCTTTTTTTCCCCCTCCCAATCTTTATAAAGTTATATACCCCCCAACAGAAGGTAAGCTTCTTAAAACTTACCTTCTTTGTTTCCCTAATGCTTTGTACTTGGTGGGCGTTTAATAAATGATATACCCTCTGTGTGTATATGACAGAGAAGAATTATTAGTGTAATCTTTTTTTTTTTTTCCTTAAAAATACATAAATGTAATGGCTCACAATCAATCTGTGATTTGATTGGATTTGGAAGTTTATGCTCTTTCCCTGTTGTGTTTCCTAATTGAGAAAGAATTGAAAGGGACCAGTTCTTTTTAGTCAGTTGTTGACTGTCAGTGGTATGCTTGGGTGCCAGCCACATCCTCAGAGTTCAGAACCTTGACATGCCTCCCTCATGTTCAGGCAGTGAAGTGCAGACTGGGAAACCTGTTGCAAGTGGCCTCAGGTAAGTTGATTTCTTATGTCTTGAGCCTTTTCATCTAAGATATACTATTCAATACCCAGCAAGGAACACTGCCTAGAAAGAAAAAGAAAACAGAAGATTTTGAAACTTATTTATCTTTGTGATGTATACATTTGCACTTAACATTCCTTTTAATTACATTTGATATAACTTGAGGTTTCTTGTCCTAAGATGAAAATGAACAGAGCATGCTGTGTTATCTAGTTGTGAGGGTGTATTGTTTGCTTCATAAAGCTGTTTTTTCCTACTTAGATGAAGAGGGTGAATTACTATCTTTAGTTTTTGTTTATGTGGCAGTTGTAATGAATGAATAGTTTACACTGTGATACAAATGCCTGTGATTTCTTTGTTCCATTTATCTGTATTAGGTATTTGATGTGGTTCTCTGAGTAAAAGGTATCTGCATGTGTTTTCCCCACATATTCTGAAGCAATTTCTACTTGTATGTATGTATAAGAAATCATTGTTAAGTATTGATTACTAAGTGTGAAAGTATAATGCTTGTGTTTGATGGGGAACATTTCAGTTGTAAATAAGTGTGTGTTGCAGCACTGTTGTGTCAGATATTTCCCTTGAATGCTAGGAATAAGATTTATCTAATGATTTAAAAACAAAGCATGTTTGCTGGCAATATTAACTTGTGCTTCGACGGTGTATATATTCATTTTGTTTACATGAGGTGGACATATAATTTGCTTCTTGCAAATATTTATATAGCAGTTATGCAGATACTTTCCTGAGTACATAAAAATTACCTCAGATATCCATCTGTTTTACAAATGAGAATTTAGGTGAAACATTTCAAGTAAGCATTTCTTCAAATGTCTGATTTTAATTTCTTAATGTATAGACTAGCTACCTAAATAATAAAAAGAACTCAGTTTTATATATCATTTTAAGGTTCAGAAAGTGCTTATCAATAGCTCTGTGAGGATAGGTCCTATAGATAACATCCCTACTTTACAGATAAAAATATAATCTTAGATGATACATAGTTAACTGAATTTTGAACTTGTCTTTGAATTCAAAAACCAGAGCACTTTTTCATTGTACTTTATTGCCTTTCAAGAGAATTAACAGATTGAAACTATATGAAAAACTTGAGATACATTTGTGATTACTAGAGCCACATCAGGTTAAAGGAAACTAGAATTTTATAGGAGGCTACTCTTTGCTTTTTTAAAAGATGGATGTTATGGAGAAGGAAATTCAAGCAGCTTCACAACAAAATTGGAACCTAAGATGATGATTCTTATGTTCTTCATAATTTTTTTCAATGAAACATAAAGGTAGTGAAGTTAAATTGATTTGGGAATAAACCTCTTTAGTTATAGTATGTGAATTATTTTTGACAATGTGATACCATAGGCTGTCAGAGATGGAAGGGATCTTAGGAATTATCTTGTTCAGTTCACTTATTTTATTATTATTAATAATAATAAACTTAGAAATTGAGCTTAGAAGAGGAGAGTATTTAGCCTCACTATGTCTCTATTTGCTAGGGTACCATATGGTTTCCCTAAAATTCTTATAAAATAGGTGAACTTATTTTAGTATCACCTATACATTTTTCCTGTTATATTTCTTTGTTTCTTTAAAAAAAATTTAACAAATGCCTTTTGTTGTTACATCATATTATTTCCAGATAGTTCCTTCTGACAAATTTTTTTTTTAAAGAAATAGAGAAAAACAATCTATTTTATAATCTTTATCTGTTGTTATGTATTGCATTGTCTTCCAGGGCAGAGAATTTATTTTTTTTACACCACAAATTTAGTGTGTAGATTGGAATATAGACCTTGTTTATCTCTTCAGACAATCTTAAAATAGAGAATAGAGGGGAATCATATATTCATCTTTACTTTTGCAATTTCTCTGGACTTTTTAAGTTGTTAGATATCAATTATTGTTGGTGGTATGAGTCATGGATATAACTTTGTTGAAATGCTTGAATGTGCAATAGGATATATTTTAAATTTCTTTCTTGGGAAATATACGTATGCATACAATCTTAAGAGAATTGATATATTTGTGCAAGCTACTAATACAACATTGCTTCTAATAGGCATGATAGTATAGTAGGAGTATCAGGATGTAAGAACAATGATGCAAATTTAGCAAAAAATTACAGCTTTGAGTTTAAAAATTCATTATGGTCAGATTTTCATATGTTCTAGTTAAAGAAATTTCATTTCTAAAACTACAAAAATAGTAATTTTGTAATATATGAATAAGACCTACTACACAAATTTAGGTCCTTTTAGACTTTTGGTCCATGCTATCTTTGTTATGGAATTCTTTTTCTTAGTTTGAAAGTAGCAAGGAAATCCTATCTCACTGGTAGAAGTAGCCCTTAAACAACTTAAAAATTTAAGCCCAGAACCACACACCAACCTGATCTGCAGTTTTCTCATTTGGAAAGGAATTCAGTAAATGATGATAAAGTTAAAATCCCTTTGGACTCTAAATGATGGTATCTTAATTTTCTCTCATACTTTTTTTTCTAGAGAGCTCAGAATTGATCACAAACATTATCTCATTTATGACATTTTTGTGAGCTTCATGTTCTTGGAGATCCCATAAGTTTCTTTAAATTTTGAATGCAAACAATATCATAGCTTTATTGGTGATGAACAAAATGAGTATATGTATGTTTTGAGTTGTGCAAGAGTTGGTAAGGAGACCAAAGTGTAAATATTGAGAATTTTTGTATTGCTTTTTACAAATGAGACATTTAAAACTGAAATGTCCATATGCTCCAGAGAATTATTTCAGTCTTGTTTCCTATATTAATTTTGCCAAATTTGAGAGCTACTGAGATGGGTCTATATTTCTTCTTGATGATTTGAAGTGTTGTGCCAGATATTAGGTTAATAGTGATGAACAACATACTGGATTTGCCTTTAAGGCCGCATGGCTATTTATTCAAGTCAAGTGGACTGAATTAAATGTAATATGAAATCATATTTCTTAATCCTCAGTTTTTTGGATGCCAGATTTCCTACTGATCCAACTTTATACTTCTGAGTAGGGGGCAGCTAAGTGGTACAGTGGATAGAATACCAGCCCTGAAGTCAGGAGGACCTGAGTTAAAATCTGGTCTCAGACACGTAACACTTCCTAGTTGTGTAACTCTAGACAAGTCACTTAACTCTAATTGCCTCAGTGAATAAACAGACAAACAAATAAATACTTCTGAGTATATTTACTTTCATCACCTTGAAAAAACTAACATTTATCTGAATAATACATAGCAGTCCATATTCCTTAAGTTCTATCTGAACTAATTTATATTTTTACATTTTCTATCATTTACATTTCTATCAGAATTGTTTATATTTTAGTGGTAGGTATGTTGTGATAACTGATGTGAGATATTAATAACTTGGGTAGTTTGTGCTATGAATCGGAACATAATTGTAGAATACATTGTTCTTTATGGAAAATTAAATACAAATTTCTTCCTCTTGATATTTGCAAATTCACATAGGTAAAACATTTTTAGAGTTATATAGGGGAACCAAGTAGAGTATACTTGGGAAAAAATCATATTTACTTGCTGATACTTTGAAACTTTGAAAATTTTCAACTAAGATTCATACTGGGTTTCATCCTTGTGGTTGGGTAAGCTGTTTAGAAATGAGCCCCAAGGAAAGATGGCTGATAGAGATTGTGCCAGCTTAAACCACAAGTATATTTGGGAAGACGGGAGGTGTTCTTCCAGGGCTGGGTGACCCTCGAGGAGGCAGAGGATGGACGCTTTGGCTGAATGGAGAACAGCAGAGGAATCCTAGAGAGGAATCCCATGAACCGGAGCTGGAGGGATCAGGTGAGCCTGGGGTGAAAATAGCGGTAGCAGAGGGAGAATTTTGATTCTCTGTAAATACACTTTAAGCATATGTGGGAATCATGGGATTTTTTGATTCTTGTTATTATTTTTTTTTTTCAAGTTTTTCACTCTAGAAAGTCTTAAAGGAGGGGGACCTGTTGAACATAGCCCTTCTTGAAAATGGGTGCACTATTATTTGGGAGAAGTGAAGAGCTTAAAAGAAAAACCTCTCATTTAGCTTGTGTCACAATTAGACTAACAGTCATCTTTAGGGCAGATTGGCTCTTTGTTGGAGTGTAAAGAAAAAAAAATGTTCATTTGAGATCATTTTAGACTTAACAGAGATAGTGAGACATGAGGGTTTAATGCACTCTGAGAGATTCAGTTCTTGCCAGATAGTAAGGAATGGGTGGAATAGTAGAGAGTACTTGCCCAAATGAGTCATCTGTTTGCCAGTAAGGCTAGGTTTTATTGCTAAATTTTTATTTTTTATTTATTTTTAAAAAACAATAGCTTTTTATTTTTCAGAATACACACAAAGATAGTTTTCAATATCCACTCTTGCAAAACCTTGTGTCCTAAATTTTTCTCCCTCTCTCCTTCCCCACTCCAGTGTCTGTCTGTCTGTCTGTCTGTCTCTCTCTCTCTCTCTCTCTCTCTCTCTCTCTCTCTGTCTCTCTCTGTCTCTCTCTCTCTCTCTGTCTCTCTCTCTGTGTGTATATTCCTTTCAAAGCTAGTGAGGTGATTTATATTCAGACCAAATTAGTAACTTTTCAGAGGTGGGAGGGATGTTTAATTTTGTGAGGGTGGATGAGAGGACCCTAGATAGCAAGTATTTCAATATATATCTTTGCAGTTGATAGATAATCTGTTTGCTAAATTCCTTCCTGTTGCCTTAAAAAACATCTTTGTTGCCTTAAACATTACAGTAAAATTCCATATCTCAGCAAGGATTGCTGATAGTGGTGATGGTAGGATATATTCATAGCATTGTTGGCTAACTTAAGCTGCAGGCTGAATGTGGGTTTGAGCTCCCCGTTCTAACTCTGAATATTAGCTACAAAATATATTCTTTTAAGGCCCTAAGGAACTTTGTAATAATTTGAACAAAGTAACAATATCCATAATGGAAATTTTGATTAGTAGGTTACAAAAGAATTTTGTTCCAAGGAGAGTGACTTTAGTGCCATTTCTACCACACATCAGAGCAATAGGTAGGCTAGATATTTTAGGGAATTCAGCATGGTAAATGTTAAAATCATCAAATATAGGGGACAGCTAGGTGGCACAATGGATAGAGGACCAGCCCTGAATTCAGGAGGACCCAAGTTCAAATCTGGTCTCAGACACTTAACACTTCCTAGCTGTGTGACCCTGGGCTAGTCACTTAACCCCAGGCTCAGGGGGGAAAAAAGTCACCAAATATATAATCTTAAGTCTGAGATAAAAAAATAAAATGAATATTCCCCTCTTGAGTGAAATTCATTTTTAAAATATATTGTACTTGTTGGAATATAGGTCATATTGTTTTTCATCATAAAATGAGTACAGCCTATAATTTTTATTACTTTTCAGTGTTCATATACAAAAATTCCTTTTAAGACTATTGAGGTGACTTACATTCATACCAAAGTAGTAATTTATCAAAGGTGGTAGGGATGTTTAATTTTGTGTGGGTGGATGAGAAGACTTGCATTTTAGTTGGGTACATTTGGATATATATTGGATTCTAGAAAAGGAACTATCTTCTCCTCCCTTTTTAACTTCTGTATTTACCTACATCCCTAAAGACATTAGAGGATGTTGTACTTGCTCCAAGAAGCTTTTTAATATCTTAAGAAACTTCCATATTTCTCTATTTGCCTATTTAGGGGTTTGAATTCATGATGCTTATAGATGCTTTTTCTCTTGACTGATTCTAGAGCCCTGTGATATTTTGGAAGTTTATGTTTTTGTATGACCTTGTAAAAGGTCATCTTTTAAGTTCTTTTGAATAGGTGATGGGAGTTTTTGGTGGATATCAGCATATTAAAAAATTTTTTTTTTGTTTTGTTTTCTGTTTCAGGAGAGATTCCATATCTACAGGTTCATCCCCTTGAAGTTTGGGTATGTGGCCACACTGTAGTTTTATCTGAGAAAAGAGTGTGGTGCCGGCCATATGGAACACAATTAGGGATAGCATCCAACAAAGCTCGGGTCTCCTGACTTGGTACAAGAGGGAGGCTATGGGACCCGTTATTGCCCCTCATCCAGTCAGTGGTATGGGAAGTAGTTTTGCCAAATGGGATAATAATTCACTTAGGGGAAAATGACTTAGTCCAGCAGACTAAGCTAGGCCTAATAATCATCATGAAAAATGACTTGACTACATTATGTAGAACCTTTCCCAAAGCAAAGATTATATGGTCAGCTTTACTCCCCAGGAGGATATGGCCAGGGGGCTAGAAACCTGGGGCAGTGCAGGAAGGCACTGATAAAAGAAATTTCTAAGTTTTATAGTCTCTCTGGAATTTCATTGTTGAGACATGAACAAATTGTCTATTCTTCCCCAGAGCTATTTAGCCAAGATGGTATTAATCTGTCTGTCATGGGGGAAAGCATTTTTAAACTTTAATGCCAATTGAAGTTTGCTTATAACGCAATTCTACTGCTTTGCTGAGTTCCTCTTCCTTGTTAAGGTGGAATTAATTCTTGCTTTGTCATTTTATTTGAAATTCTTTTCTGTTCCTTCTGCTGAATAAACATTTGCTTTTGGACAAGTTTTATAAACTTAGGCTAAAGTGGGGATTCTAATGCTTCTTTGGAATTAGAGGAACTCTTTTTAGACTGTCTTCCTTTCTATAGGATACATATTGAAAAGTAGGCTTCCGTTATCAAACTTGTATTTTGGCCTCAGATTTGGGAACTATTTGCTTCACTACTTTAATTCAAGTGGAAGAATAATATTTATGTAAGCTTTTAAAGGCGGCCAGGCAGAGACCATTCCTAAAAGATGTTTATAGGATTTTGTTACTGTTGTTGTTATGGCAGGCTCTTTCCTGCCTTCTGCAACTGTACCCAAGAGCTGTGCTCGCTCTTTCTCCCAGTGTTTTCCCACAGTATCTCCCTCTCCTTTACATTAAGAATATTTTAAAAAGCATTCTGTTAATTTTGTATGTAATTGAATTAGTTTTCTAAATGACTGAATATAAGCCTCTTAATAAATCACCTCATCATTTCATGTAAAGATGTATTGCTTAGCATTTTTATTCATAAGGGCTATGGATATTCACTGACAATCAGTGCAAATGTAAATAACATGATATGCACCAAAGATTTTGTGGTAGAATTATTTTATTGATGGTTCTTAGGCTCAATTCAGTCCAGATGTTATACAGAAATGATGTTATTGTAATATTTTATCTGTAATAAAGTTGCAACTTGGAACCTTGTAAATTTGTAATTTATTCTTTTTTTGTCATTATTTTTGGTGTAATAAGCATCAGAAATTCAACCAGTATTATTAGGTTCTGTTCTTCTTCATAAAAATGATGATTTAGATATTTGCTAATGATTTCATAAAAGTCTTTATTATAGGCAGAAATAACTTGTGGAATCCATTAGTGGGAAGTGATGTGGAATTATCTCTCACCCAAAAAAAAAAATAGTACCTCTCTTCCCTATCTTTATATATTGAATGTTCTTTTAGACTTTAAAACCCAGCTTAAAATGGTCTCTTCTCCAGGAAGTCTTGCTTGTTCCCTGTCTCCACCCATTCCTCCCAGCTCCTCTATGACTTTTGATAATAATTTGTTTTGAGATTCCTTAATATACTTACTGTAATGCTTATTATAGTTATCTGAACTTATGTCTTATGATCTATTAGATTTTGAGCTCCATTAAGACAAGGAAGTTGGTCTTAACTAAGTTATTTCCTTCAGTGTACAACACAAAATAGATGCTTAATAAATTTTGTTGAACTGATTAATTACTTTTGTATGACTAAAAACACAAATAGGCTACCATGGAAACATAACTTTAAATTAATTGTAGATACCAAAATACATAATTGGTGGTAATCGTTAAAATTACTAGCTAGCAATAGGGAATGAACTTTTTGGAGATAACAAACAATATTTAAAGGTCAAATAAGTCTGATCTGAAAGGGTATAGTCTTCTGGAAGAAGAAAGATCAGCAAATAGTAATTCCACATACAAATACCTGAGTTTGAGTAAAGGAAAAACTGAAGTAATAAATTCTCTGTTGGAAGGCATAATAAAGGAAGAAAGAACAAGGCAGTCACATAACTCTTGAAGGAATGCTTTTGTGTCTAACTTTCTAGGAATACTTAAAACAATGAAATAGTTTTGATCTCTAAAATCTCTAAAATTTTGGCTCTAAAAGTAGCCAAAGAATTAACTCTAAAACAGTGAGTTAGACATTTAATTCCTTTCTCTCTCTTTTTAGATCTCTCTCTCTCTCTCTCTCTCTCTCTCTCTCTCTCTCTCTCTCTCTCTCTCTCTCTCTCTCTGGCAATTTCTCTTCTATATGGTGGTATTGTATTTTTAATCTATGAATGGAGCTATGTTTGTTTTCATAGGGTGTTAAAATAATGAAACAACTTTGGAATATTTTTGGTTCCTCAAAAAGAAATTGCTTTTTAAATAAAAAGCTTGAGTAATTTAAATTGTCATTAGGATTGACTTGGGTTGCTAACAGCCCAAATGTGAGAAATAGTCTAGTAACTAATCTCTCCATTTGGAAAACTTAAAAATTCTTTCATGTATATTATTAGTTTCCTCTGAGATGTTTCCTTCTTCCCTTGCCTTGTGCCCCAGTACTGCACCACCTCTTTTCCTCCCCTCCTCCATGCTTATGGAATGGTGCCTCATACTGTTTTCACAATGGAGAACATACATTCTGAAAAAATTTTTAAAGTCTGATTTTTTTCCTCCTATGTATTTTTTAGTTTCACAAAATAATGAGGAAACAAATACTGTTAGTAAACTATAATTTTAATGCTTATGGTAAATTTGAGTCTAGCAAAAAAAAAAAAAAAAATCAGTAATGGGTTTAATGTTAGTGCTAAGGATACATCCAGGGGTTTAAGTAAAGGATTTAGTAGTTCGAATTACCATTCCAACTCTTAAGGTTCTGTAAATCTGACTTAGACTGGGGATTAGTGATGATTTATAGAATTGTACTTCTAAACTAAAACAATAAAATGTTTCATTGAGGGATATATTTTTAATGTATCAAATGGCCAAGAATTGGTGATTGGAATAGAGAGTGGAAGAAATATTGTTAATGTGTTTCATAAGCTTTAGATTTTTATGGTAATATAGTGTTTAAAACTTGAAATTTTGTGTGTGTGTGTGCTTCTAAGACTGAGGTAAATCTTATGTAGATACTTTAATGCTATCTGGACTAATGAAATTCCTACATCCAGTTGAGACCTTACTCCTAGCTTGCTTCTGTACAGCTGTGTGATACTTAGTTATAAATGTATTGTTATCTTACATATTTGAATTGTTGTGTGAGAAATGGCAAGCAATTTCCAAAGTTTATGTGTTCATATGAAACTAACACATGTTAAGGGGAATTGCAAAAGAAAATGTATATTAGGTTAATTAAAGCAGCAAAAATACCAATAAAAAGTGATATCTGGCATGTAGATTTTATTTTTTCTGATCTTGTTAAGGATCTTATGTTGAGGTACTGTTGTTTTCTCTTCAAATTGTTACTATATTCTATTAAAAGAAAGTAAAGTTCTGATTTGCTAACATATCTTTCTTTGTGTGGAGCTACATATCTATATCTCCAGATAGATATATTTAATGGGAGGACATGTTGATTGGATCAAATCCCAGAACATTTGTCTTCTCATTGATAAGTCAGAAAATAGGCTTAGTTATCCATATAGGAAAACTAGATGTTTGAAAAATGCCTACTATCCAGACTTGCAAGTTGGATGTCCAGTTTCTTGAAGATTACTATTACACATTTGTATTGTATAATTTATACTGTACTATTATACTGTAGAGGAAAGATGAATTGTGGCCAAATTGAAGAAATGGATTTAGGTAAGATTCCATCTGGTAATTTGTAGTGGTGGTTGGGTTTTTCTTTTTTTTTTTTTTTTTTTTTTGACAATCTTGAGATGTTCACTGATGCAAATCTTAGCTTTTAAAACACAATCTCCTGCAGAACTTATATAATTTTATGTATCTTAGAAACACCATTTCCTTCAAAGAGTCAAAATTGTGAGTGACACTCAAAAGGCAGTGAAAAATATATGGTAGACATAGACTGTAGCATGTATCATTAATGATCTAATTAAAATTGACCCTCAGAAAAGAGGCGAGCTGGTCATGTAATGAAAACGGAATGATAGCTAGCCAAATAGAGTCCATAAAAAGTAACAAAACCTTCAGTAAAGTCTCTAGTGTCACGGGTGGTTTAACATGAGAACTGTGAAAGAACATAATTAAGAATTGCATAGGATTAGAAGGCATGATTGCTAATCTGTACCAGTGGAAGGAGTGTCCTCATTGAAAAGAGTACTGATCTCCCAAAGAATTGAAATATCTCTTTTTTAAAAATCTACTCTTTATCTTTTCTACTGCTTAGCTACTTGAAATTGTTTATTTAGATCACTAGAACAGCAGTTTAGAATTATAGGCATTTTTCTGAGCATTGATGCTGTTTCCTAGTAGGCTTTTTGATTGGAAGGTTTAATGGGGATAGACTTGTTTCTTGTATGTGATAAATTTCATTGGTAAATTCAATGCCAAATTTACCATAACTCATAGGAAGGTATATGTGAGAAGAGAATTATCAGTATTTTTAAAATGAGTATAGAAAGTGGTAATTTATTGCGTGTTAGAAGGAAGAATTGACAAAGAAGTAGGTCAGTGCTAGACAATGATTTTTGCCTAGTGAGCCATATTGGTGGTGAACAAACTTGTGTTAGGATGTAACACTGTCATTTTGGCACAAATGGCAAAAGAACCATTTTGTTCATTCTGAACTAAATCTTGATTATATGCTGTTAGTGTCTGAGAATATTCATGTGTTTGGCAGTGCTAAATGTCATGGGCCAATTGCAATGATTTCTTTTCATCTTGTCTATGCTAGTTTTAGTGACTTAATAGAAGAGAGCAATCTCAGTTCTATTGCCCCCCCCAAGTCACTTGGAAATTATTCTACTATCTTCTGAGCATCCCAAATGAAAGCTTTTTGTTGTTGTTGCTGCTATCTTGTAATTTGTATTACTTTTTTTGGCACTGATTACATTCTGTCTATCATAATTATTTGAGTACTTATCATCTCTTCTATTAGATTGAGCTTCCTTGAAAGCAAGGATAGGATTTTAAAATTCATCTATTTATCTTTTAGAGAGTCCGGCTCATTGTTTTGTGTATAGGTTATGTGATAAATATGGAATACTATTGATAATAATCATATGAATCTTTGCAATGACAAGTTGAAATGATCCTGGGGGCAGTCTTTGTACAGAAATATATAGAGAAGTATTTTTTTTTCTCCAGAGGCAATTGGAGTTAAGTGACTTGCCCAGGGTCACACAGCTAGGAAGTGTTAAGTATCTGACGTTAGATTTGAACTCAGAGCCTCCTGACTTCACTGCTGGTGCTCTGTCCACAGCGCCACGTAGCGGCGCCTATATAGAAATATTGTGCCTTTCATTTCATAACCAGTTTGTGCAATTAAACTAGATATATATCACTATATACAGTTTTCAAACCTTTTTTTCAAAACTTTTTTTACAAGTAAGCTGTAAATAGTTGACAATAAATAGAATTGAAAATAATTGTCATCGAAATTGGAAGATCCTATTTTGCAGGTGAGTATTGCATTGAAGATTTTAATAGATGTACCCAATGAAATTATTAACATTGAGTTTGTTGTGTCATCTTCGATTCCCTTAGTAGGAATTCTGGTGGTCTGATGAATTCTGGTTTGGTTTTGCTAAAAGCCCTGACTTAAAGGGAATACTTTACAATTTTTAGTAAAATTTAGGAAAAATCTTGTCTGTAGTTGAGAAGTAACTCACTGTTGGGAATAGCAAAGTGAAAATTAAATAATTGAGAGCCCTTTGAACCAATTAATATTGTTATTTTTTAAAAAAATTCATAGCTCTTCGGAGTATTTTAGAGCATTACATGCCTAAAAACCCCTCTTGCTTATTCCATCTGAAAAAGGAGTTATATAATTAGAAAAAAGGGAGTCTGCTGCTTTTTTCTTATATCATACAGAAGTCTGTTAAAATCCAAATCATAGATGATTAATGCAAAAGCTTTTTAAATCAAATTGGATTATTTCTGTAGTGCTTTTATTTGGTGCTGATCAAGTAATTTGGTCAGCCAGTCAAACTCCAATAATTTTGATGTTTTTAATGTCTCTTTTTCCATCTCTCATTGTGCCATTTCTTTTATGCAATATCTGCAGTCTATATTAGGGTTTTTACCAGGTTAGTTTGTGAAGTTAATGCAGATAAATCAGATAAATAGTGCTTTAGGAAGATTTCTTGGTGATATTGAAAAGAGGATTCATAAATTTGTAAGGCAGTTGGATTAGATGATGAAAGAAAGACTTTATTATTAACTAGCATTTGTTTGAAAAATTCAAGGATTGGCTTATTGTCATTTGTCTTAAGCAACAAGTACTACTGTGGGTTTTCTGGTATCTCATTCCATGATGGCTATGTGTTTTGGATGTATAAGTGTTTTTATAGTTTCTTTACTTGTCATAACCCTTTTGAGCACCTGCCTCATTCACCACACATATTGCTCCTGAGAAGAAGAGATCACTTGGTAAGTGGAGGTAGGGAAGAACTAGAACTCTTAATTTGTTTTAATATGTTTTTCCCCCCTCTTCCCTGTTTTCACCTTTTCTCGAGAGTACCCTAAAGAAATGTATGAAGCCATTCCTATGTCAGTGAGCACAACTGAAATGAAGTGACTGGAATTACTTATATATTGTTTTTACTTTATAAATAAATACTGAGTACCAGCCTGCCAAAATGTTTTACTATTCCAGTTTCTCAGTTTGTAAATTGCCTTAACATTCATCTTCCTGTTGTTTTTGTGTGCCATATTGATAGTACCAGATAATTTTCCTGATTCAGAACATTCTCTTAGCAATGTTCTCTCTTTTCTACTCCAGGAAAAAAAAAAAAAGAATAAAGCATAAAGGATTGTACTTGTTTATAAAATTCTTAAATCAACCTTTTGATATTTATCTAGATTTTAGGGGAAATCATTATATTGCTTCTTAACAAGTCCCCCAAATTTCAGTTCATACCATGTTTTTCTTTCTTCAGAGTGATTTCTGGGAGTCTGGATAATTGGTATGATAACTTTTCTGTGTTTCCTGATTTCTGTGATTACTAGATCTTTTTTAGTTCTAGTCTTTTTAGGATAATTCTGATCAGCAATCCAGTGAACACATGGAAATATACAATTTCTATCACTAGAAAGAAACTGTTGTGAACTAATTCACACACATATCAGCTATGGCCCTGATAATATGAGAGGAAAGAATGATTGTTGTCAAAATGCCTCTTTTCTTTAAACATCTCATTTGATGTCAGACATGCTAAAACTTTGTAATCCCCTATAGTTTAGAATGTGGTTTAATATAGGATTGAGTATTAATAAAACCTGGATATAACATAGAGTATTCTTAGCTTTGAACACAACTTGCAACTTTTTAGTTTTATTAGTTTCTAATGTAATGTGAATATTTTGTGACCCTCTTGAGAGACTCACACTGTAACCCTTCTCCTGGCCCCAAGTCTCTTCTCCTTTCCTGGAATCTATAAATTTTGGGTTTTTACAACTTGTGCTAATAAATTCCTTATCGGTTTCATATTGTAGACCTAGATCAGTATAACTGTCTTTGTGTTTACTTCTCTTTGAGACAGTCTGCATAAATAGCAAAAGCATGAATGAGACTCTCTCTGTTAATAACCATTTCTTTGTTATTGTTGCCATATATTTAGGGGAATTTGAAGTAGGTATTTGTGGATGGAGAGGACTAAATCACTATGGTTTTTAGAAAAATATAAAATCCTTTTAAATTACTAAACTACCAGAAGTATTTACTTACTAGTGCATTAGATTTGATTTAGAAGAGATTTAGTGACAAAGGTAGTTCTGTCTTTGGTGTACAAGTATTTTAAGTAAACCTTAAATTTTAACTATCTTTAGTGGATTGGTGGGAAAATTTCTGGATTTGGTGTTGTAGGACCTTGATTCAAATATTGATTCTGCTACTTAGCTACTTTTGTGACTTTGGGCAAAAAAACCCCAGCCTTTTTGAGCCTCAATTTTCTCATCAATTAAATTAAGAGATTGAATTTGATGGCCTATAAGGACCGTTCTAGTTCCAAGTCTCATGATTCAGGGTTCTAGCAGAATTAAGTGGCTAAAAGGTTCCTTTTGTGGGATACAATCCACTTCCTGATTTAGGAGTAACATTGAGATTTTTAGGAGCTTTATTTTTTCATCCTAGTCATTCTTAAAAGCTAGAAAAGGTGCTCTAGTCCTTTTAGTTTGTACCTCTTAGACATTTCTTAGTGAACCTGCAGTACTCCCAAGTTCTAATAAAAACACTTTTTACACTTAAAGTGATGACTCTCAAACATGACTGATCTGGAACTGGCTATTGATCCCTTAGGAATTTTCTAGTTCTAATAGGAAGATAATACAGTAATCTCAGATGGATAAATTGCTGATCTGCTTCAGGCACCATCACTTACTTGAATGTGGACACATATAATTAACACGTGTATATATACATATTCCATATTCAGATACACCCTATTGTTCTTCACTGAAGGCTATTCCTTAATTTCAGTTATTCAGGTGTCATGCTTTTGAAATGGAAAATGATCCTCACATAATAATTTCTTTAACTCTTATATTCTCTTACTCTGCTTTGCTTTTGTCACCGTCCTCCGCTTCAATTTTATTTTTTCTGTTTTCAGTTAGTTTTAGTTACTGGTTTCTTGATTCGGTGTTGTCAAGTTCCTACCACATTAATATTTTGCCCCCAAATTGTCATGAGTTCCCATAACATTTCTCTCTTCTTGAATCATAATTCTCATCTAAATTACCTCCTCCCTACTTTGTGTTCCACTTGTATAATATTGTGTCCAACTTTACATTGTCCCTATCCTTTGCAGTATTCAGGAAACATGGAAATCATGATCAATATGCAAATATGATATGCTTCCACAGAGCTTATATAACCACATGTCATTTCCCGCTCTTCCGAACATCAGTTTTTCTATCTATAAAATGGAGGTAATACTTGAATTACTTAACACACAGGGTTTGTTTTAAAGATAAAATGAGATGGTGAATGTAAAATGTGAAATGCTTGTATCTCAAAAATGTCATATAAATGTCAGCTGTTGGAATAATTTGCCAGTACCAGGGAAAATCTAAAGCAAGTTAAGATTATATAACTCGATATTTTATCAAGGAGTTTGATAGAATAGCTAACTAACTTGTTCATTTGACTGGCAAGAGAGACTATAAATGTATTCTGTACTTCACACTATGGATTTCACATTTTGGAAACTAGCACACCAACTGATCTCACAAGACCATTTTCTTTTCTTAGTGTATGTGAATGCCGTTGGACTTAGAAAAATGATACAAAAGAAAGCTGAAGTGCCTCTGCCAAGTAGTAATCTCCTGAGGCATTGGGGACAAAAACAAAACAAAAAAACCCCTGCCCTTTTATGAGTAATACTTTTGGTCTCTGTAAAGGTGCTCTTTCCTTGGGAAGTGTGTGTGACCTTGCCAGGTTTTCCTTGGGATGATCCCTCTTCTCCACAGACAAGTCAGTCTTTTCCAGATACCTTCCTCCTGCTGACTTTCTTTTTTCCAGGGCATTCAACCTGTTCTTAAATGTTGCCGTTTCCTGTCTGAACTGATCTTTGTGGGATTATCCATTCTAAGGCACTCTCAGCAGGTTGTCATTCTTAAGGGGAGGGCAGAGAAACTTTATATTTAATAGGATAGCAGAGCCAGTCTGGATTGAAATTTGAACATCCAGATTTTTCCTCATTACCATTTACTTTTGTGGGTTTGGAATCTGTTTTGGGGAGGAGAAGAAGGGACAATAAGGGGTCAGAAAATGGGGGATTTATGCGTCTTTTGTCTTTTGCAAGGCACTAACATGACTCCCGTCTGTATTTAAATGCTGTCCCCAGGTTACGACTATGGCTATGTCTGCGTGGAGTTTTCACTCTTGGAAGAGGCCATCGGATGCATGGAAGCCAATCAGGTTGCTTTATACTTCGGTCGAATGCTGCTGGAAGGATTTTTTTTTTTTTTTTGTTTTGTTTTTGTTTGTTTGTGTTTTTTTGTGGGGAGGGAGGGAATCCATATGATTTTGTTTTGGAAAGGTGCAAAAGAAGATCTGTCCTTGGAGCAAACTCCGTGCCAGCTAAAATGCTGCCATTAGAAGAAAATTGAAGAGGTTGGGAAGGCTTTTCTTTAAGAGCTAATGGGTACTGAGTTGTGCATTCTTAAACTAGTGCCCAGTAGCAATGTGATTAGATTCCAAGATTAGTGGCTGGAAAAAAATAAATTATTAGTTTAGAACAAGAGATACCCTTTAGGGTATATATATCTACAATGGGATATTGTTGAAAAAATTCCTCTAGTGGGAAGTAATCCTTGATTGTTCTGTGATTTATCCATGGGCAAGGATTTTAGGTAAATACACACACACTTGGATCTATAGCAAAGGCCACTAGTATGTAGCTCTAATTGCATGCAGATCCTGCATGCATGCACCCCTTTCCATTTCATCTGGGGATGAGGGGGGAGTGGATTTTTTGTATCCATATCTCTTGAATTCATTATTGTTCTCTGCCAATTAGAGTTGCATACAAGAGAGCTTCACTGCTTACTGTCTGACCTGGTGAATCTGAATCTGTACTTACCTCTCTTTGTGCTTGAACTTTCTTTTATTTATAAGATCCCAGTTTGTCACCTAGAAACCCATTAAACATTTCAGTGAAACTATATTTTTTGGACCCTTGTACTGGAGAGGAAGTGGAAGTGATGGGAATTTTATTCCCAATTTGTTTGTCCTCACTGTCTTTTATCTTGAGAAAGTCAGTTTACTGTTTATTCTCCATTGGCGGAAATGGGGGAAAAAAAATTCAACTTAATTGTCTGTAGTTAGATTGAAAATGCCTTTCACACATAGCAGTTTCGTAGCAATAACATATACAGTGGGAATGAGCAAAATAGTAGCCTGAAAGAGAACTTCTTTCCCTATTGCTAGTCAGAATCTTCCACTCATTGGTTCTAGTAACATCCTCTAGAAATAAGCAGAACAAATATAATTACAGTTTCCTGTGATCTACGCCAGTGTTTTAATCAGTGTTTTAGTTCTAGCTGTTGCCTTCTCTCTGAGGCAGCTTTATTATGGGTTCCAAGTAAGCAAAGCAATTGGTTCCAACTTTGGTTTTTGTATATTGTTACGAGGAGAATTAAAAGTCTTAAAAATTTAGATTTCTTATATGACCCACTCTCAGGAAAGAGCAGATCAATTTTTAGAACTCTTTTTCTCAGTCATAGAAATAATTCAGTGGTTTATGTGAATAGTCCACTTGCACAAAACCTTATGGTGGACTCTGTACAAACTATCATAGTAAGAAAGCATATTTAAGTAATTTTTCCTCATATCAGTCCTGTGAGGCATTAGGACAACTTTTGTACACATTTTATTGATGAAGACAGGCTCAGAAAAATTAAATGACTCATTTGTGACAGTCATAAAGTTAGTAGTTGTTAAAGTTTTTTAACCCAGACTTCCCGATTTCAAGTCTCGCATTTTTGTTGTTATTTGTTTTGTTTTATTTTATTACTACTGTTGCCTCTCAAGGTAAATAAGTAAAATAGACATAGACCATACCTTCTGAGAATTTATAGTCATCTATAATAGACATAACCATTTCAGATTATGTGGGATTCATAAGCCCCAGAGGATACTCTCTCAAATACACATGATTCTATTTAAATGCTTGGATCAATAGTTGGTATAACCTTGATTGGACTTGTTTCTTAATCAGAATTTATAATTAAGGAATTATAACTGATATCAATGCTGTGCTTTCTTATTTTTATTTGCCTTGGACTAATGGTTAACACATTTCATGATTTCCTTTTCCACTATTTGAAAGTGGTCATTATGTCCTTTCTTTAGATAACTTAGCTGTTACTTGAGTACTTTTCTTGTTAATACTTATGCTCCAAGAATGAGTCCTTCCTTTATGTTTCACACATGGTGAAAAATAATTTCTCCTCAAATTACAAGCTTAACTATCTTTGATTTGAGGTGGAGTTTAATGGGGGAAGGATTGATCCTTTAAAGGGGTTAAGCTCTTCCTCTCAATGCTTATGAAGTAGCTCATTTTTATTCCTGGAATGATTTCAAATTGGCATCCTTTATGAAGTAGTGTTGGGAGATAATCCCGGTATATCATTGTATGGGAAATGTTACAGAGAAATCTAAGAATAGTGGAGAAGACATGTGAGTGTGGGATAAATTTTAGGTCAATGGATTTGGAATCTGAGCTGTACTCTGGATGAGTTGTGTGACCTTAGGCAAGTCCCTTAGTTTCTCTGGGTTTCAGGTTCCCTCTCTGCCAAATGAAAGGATGAGATAATCTTTAAAGTTCCTGTCCCAGAGCCTTTTGCCAGTGGTAGGAGCAAATAAAAATAGAGGGGAATGTTCAACATCTGAGCCCTCAGGATAAAGCAGATAGATTTCCTTTGCTTCTCATTGCTGAGCCAAATCTCTTTATTTTCTTAATGCAGGTGAACAGTCACATCTCCTTTACTCTCCCCATGTCCCCATTTCCTTCTCTAGATGGAGTTTACTCTCATATTAGTACTGATGGCCA
Source organism: Sminthopsis crassicaudata (assembly GCF_048593235.1). Lineage (NCBI taxonomy): Eukaryota > Metazoa > Chordata > Mammalia > Dasyuromorphia > Dasyuridae > Sminthopsis > Sminthopsis crassicaudata. Next base: position 670,820,290 of record NC_133617.1, read on the forward strand.
GATTCAGAATCACCAGGATCTGCTGTATGCCTCTGAACATAGAGCATGTGTGTGTGTATATATGCATTTGACTTTAAGGAGGTGTAATTTTATTATATCCAGTTAACAAAGTTTCAATTTTGTTTTGTACTTCCTTGATGGGCAAGACGTATTCTTTCACATTCCATCTTCATGGTTGTAGCAAACAGAAGTGAATGCTTTTGGCATTGTCAAGACTTGTAAATTGTTGATATGCAAAAGATCTGCTGCTGTAAGGCATTCTACAAAGGGCATAACTCAGGGTTGCTTTAGTATCTTTCTCAGCGACTGTATTCAGAAAGCAGAGCTGGTGATAGCTTTACTCATTTTGAAGATACTGGAACTGTAGACTTGCCAGAGAAACATTAGCCAAAAAGGTTTTTCTGGCTGTGATTCCATGTTGGGGGCTTTCAGTTTTTCACACTGGTTACTATAGGAGGAAGTCAATTGGCCAGCACTCTCAGGACTGTCATAGATTTCTCTTACCCCATCCTTGGTTACTGTATTTTGATACTTCCTTGTTTTGGTGGTAGCAATGACTAGCACCTGGCTTGGCTTTCTTGGTTATCATTAAGCTGAAGATATTATGTTTTGTGCTCTGTGTTTTATTAGAAATGTACCTCTGAAGAAGGAAACAAGAAGCATGGGAATAGAGTTTTGGTTTCTTTCAGTAGTATAACCTTCCACTGAATTTGATTAATAAGATGCCTCAAAACCATTGCTTTTTAAAATGCATGAATGAGGCAGAGAGGAATTGTTTTGTATTAGCTTCATTATTTACCTTGTAAATTCAGCATAGGCCCCCAGATTACCATCAACCAATGTTCTGGTTTTGGTTCAATGGATGGACCAATTACAGGATAATTCTTTTATGCTTAAAATAGATTCTTGGCATTAACTGGTTCAGGAAAATTGGAGTTCTTTAGATAACTTGACTAAGAATCATCTAGTCTTTAGGAGCATCTATTGACATCAAAGAAAAACATGACAACAGAGGAACACTAACTTCGTCATTATTTTTTTTTTCCCAGTGTGGGGAAATGTGGTTGGAGTATTTAGTGAGTTTTATTGAAGCAGGTTTTTTGCAGCCACCAAAGTTGAGAGATGGATTTTCGAAAATTCCAAAGTATGTTCTCATATTTGTGAACATACTAGAATCTTGCAACTATTTGGCAGTAACCTGAGCTAGGTATATGTTTGTTGCTCAAGTCAGAACATTAGATCAGTTTATGTGAATAAAGCTGGGGAATCTCCCATTTTCCAAGTAATAGTGGGCAGATGTTTCTAGCTACTTGCAAGATTTTCTCCTTCGTGTGGTAATTCTGCAACTTAGCCACAATATTCCGTAGTGTTCTTTTTTTAGGGTCTTTTTCAGAAGGAGTTCGATGAATTCTTTCGATGTCTATTTTCCCTTCTGTTTCTGTTATCTCTGGACAGTTCTCTTTAATGATTTCCTGTAAAATAGAATCTAGGCTCTTTTTTTGGTCATAGTTTTCGGGAAGTCCAATGATTCTCAGATTATCTCTCCTAGATCTATTTTCCAGGTCTATAGATTTTCCCAGTAAGTATTTGACGTTATTCTCCAGCTTTTCATTTTTTTTTGTTTTGTTTGACTGATTCTTGGGTTCTCAAAGAATCATTCATTTCTATTTGTTCCGTCCTGATTTTTAAGGAGTTATTTTCTTCATTCACATTTTTTAGTTCTTTTTGTATATGCCCAATTGAGTTTTTAAATGAATTATTTTGCTCTATTGAATTTTTTTCCATTTCCCTAATTTTTTTTTAGAGAATTATTTTCTTTTTCCAATTCAGAAATCCTATTTTCTTGAGATTTTTTTATCTTTTCCAATTCAGAAATCCTACTTTCCTGTGATTTTTTAACCTTTTTCTAATTCACAAATTTTGTTTCCTTGAATCTCCTATCAATTCTTTATTTTTTCCAACTCCAATTTCAGAACGTTGTTATTCTCTATCATAGCTTCTCTTTCCTTTCCCCATTTTTCTTCAAATTCTCTTAATTTTTTAATAGTCTCTTCTAGGAGAGAATTATGTGATGGGGGGCAGGTATGGTTCCCCTTTAGGCTGTTATCTGCTGACTCTCTGCTATTAACTTCCTCGGGGTTGGATACCCGCTCTTTCTCTGTATAGAAAGAATCAATAGTTTTTCTTGGCTTTTTTATTCATGGTTAAAAAATCTTTTGGGGTCTGTCCCTGGGGTAAGAAGTTTATTTATTTATTTCTTTACCAGCTTCCTCCCAGACCAGATGGATGCAGCAGCTCCTGCACCTGAGCTAAGAGAGAGCTCTGGGAGAGAGTTCCCCTCCCCCTCCCTGGAAGTGCCCCAGAGGTGATTAGCAGGGCTGTGCTTTGAGGGCACTGTTTGTCCTAGCGACTTTCCTGAGGTTTAAGACTGAACAGTAAAGGCTACACAAAACCCAGCCTATGCATCCCGGTGGGGTGTGGATGTCAGCAGCTGATGTGAAAAGCCCCTGCGCTCAAACTGGAAGTGTCTGCCCAGAAACCGTGGTCCCTATTTCAAAGGTTCCGCTTCTCTGGGACTTCCCTGGCTGAGTTCCACAGCCTCCTGCCAAGCCTGGCACTGTGTGAATTAGATGTTGCCTTGGGCCGTGTCCCTGCTTTTCAAGCTTTTAACTACTCCCAGGTGAAGCCCCAGGCAGCAGAAGCCAGGTGCACTGCTGTGCTGAGATCTTTTGAGTCACTTCCGGATTGGGGTGGTTCTAGGATCTGATTTTATATCTTAAAGTGGCTTGATTTCTCTTCTGATCTGCTGTTTTATAAGCAGAGAAGAGCTAACAGCCTGTGCCAGATTCCTCTATCTCAGTGGCTTCTCTGATCCCAGAGTTCTCCCCAGCGCGATCAGCGCAATGTGCTAACACCCAGCCATCTGTGCTGGCCTCTTTTTTTTTTTCCTCCCCTGGGAACCGACCTTTTCTGTTGAAACTCCAGATTCTCTTCAGCTGGTATGTTGTGCTTCCAGTCCTTGTGGTTTCTATCAGTCCAGCGTTATTTTTGAGGCTGATTTAACTAATTGGTAATGAAGGAAGAAAGGAGCTCACAAAATCGCATGTATCTTCTCCGGCATCATGGCTCCACCCCCAATAGTGGGCAGATCTTAATGGGATCAAAGCTTCTTTGGGAACTCCTGATCAGGTGATATAAATTAGATAACACTCAGTCTTCAAATTAAGACCACTTAAAAAGACCACATCAATACTTACAGTTAGGGTGACAAAGGAGGATTTGCATATATCATATGAGGTTATAGTATTGCCTATATTACTGTTGCATAAGATATATGATGAGAATGCCCTACAGTCTCAGCTATATAAGAAAAGAATCATTTTTCAGAACAAAAAAAGGAAGGCATATTGTGCTTTCTGAGGTTAATATAGTCCCTGTTCTATCCCAGGGAAAATTTCTTTTTGCTTTCCTTATTCTTTTCAGTGGTAGATCTTGGAGGGTAAAAGAAATGGATTGAAAAGAAGAATATTGAAAAGTCAGTACCCTAGGAAACCTAAGATGTCCAGAAGTAAAACTGTTTCTTTGAATCTAACACCCATCCACAAGACCAAATTTTTCTGCCACCAGATGAGCCTGCTAAATTTTTGGAAGTTCAGCTCAGCAGCTCTGTTCTGGAGTCAGTGTATCTTTGAATTTTATGGGAGCATATATTATTTGTTATTCAGAGAGCTTGTACCACTTGAAAAAACATCTGGTGATAGTTGAATTTCAAAAGGAAGTTGCAAGGAGAACTTTCTACTGTGTTTAGTTTTGCTTTTTAGGTCAGTGAGAAATAAGTTCTGATTATGCAAGACTTATTAGGGGAATGTTTCTAAATTAACCTATCTTCATTTTACTCATTTTTGGGATTTGGGGTTTGTTTGTTTTAATTCTGCTATGCTATCTTATAATTGTTTGCTGTATGTTATCACAGACACATTTCTATATGGAATAGATGATGATGATGATGATGATGATGATGATGATGATGATGATGATGATGATGATGATGATGGTGATGATGGTGGTGGTGGTGGTGGTGGTGGTGGTGGTGGTGGTGGTGGTAATAACTAGCACTTATATGGTGCTTTTTTTTTCAGTGTTTTACATATGTAAATTGATCCTTATAACAACCCTATGAGGTAGATGCTATTATCCTCATTTTATTGATGAAGAAACTGAGGCTTAGGGAAAGTAACTTGTACATAGATCATCCTAATTCCAGATTCAGTACTCTATCCTGCTGAACCACTGAGTTGCCTTAATGAAGAAATTTGGTTCTTAAATTACACCAAATTGAGATCATACCTTTTAATCCAATTTATATGTTTCTTTTTTTGGTAAGTCTTATGCTTCAGTAGTGTAGCCAGACCCTTCTTTTAGTTCCTATTTCCTTTCTGACTGTGTCAGAAATGACTATCACATATTACCTTGCTCATTATAAAGTTATGATTCTGAGGAGCCCTGTATCCTTCATCCCATGACTTTTTATGGGATTTGAATGCAGATGAAATTTTTGGTTAGGACTACAGATAGGGAAGGTAGATTAATTTTCTTACTAATTCATTTAATCATTCTCTTTCCAACCTGTGTAAAGTACCTTTTAGCAGCACATGGGGAAGTATTTATTCTTTTTTTTTTTTTTTAAGCAGCATTTTATTTTTCCAAATATATGCAAAGAAAGTTTTCAAAATACATCTTTGCAAAATCTTGTGTTCCAGATTTTTCTCCCTCCATCCTCTCTCCCCAAGACAGCAAGCAATCTGATATAGGTTAAACGTGTGCTGTTTTTTAATCCAGCCTCAGGCACTCACTAAACTGTGTGATTCTGGACAAGCCGTCTAACTTCACTCAGCCTTAGTTTCCTTATCTGTAAAATGGGAATAATAATAATAATACCTACTTTGCATGGCTGTTGTGAAGATAAAATGAGATCATAATTGTAAAGTACTTTGCAATTTTTAAACCTCTATATAAATACTAGATCCTGTAATTTATAGCACTAGATTCTGAGCTCTTTTATCATGCCAACTAATATTTACTTTGCCATTTTACCCATCAGTTCTTTTCAGTTCAGTTCAGCAAATATTTATTAACAACCAATTGTGTAGAACACTGTGCTGGGAAAGATGCTGCGATTTGGAGTGAGTTAGGAAAGAACAAAATGCTTAAGACCATAGTTCTGACCCTCATCAGTACTCTTCTCAATTATGCCATATCTTAAGATTTTCCAACTCTCCATAGTTTGTGTTCAGAAAAGCTTCTGCTCAGAAGTAGTTTAGAGGGTCAGCCCACAGTGAACCGGGAAAGCTGAATGGGAAAGGAGCCAATGCAGTTTCTGGAGTTCCTTTTAATTGAAAAGAATCTCATAGTTTTCCACTAAAATGTTTGGAAGGTGCTATATAACAACTGGGGTTTTTCTCTTGTTTTGGTTTGCCATAATTGTGTAATGTTGGCCACAACCACTGTCTTTTTAAAGCTGGACGGTTGTTTAGCAGCCATCTAGTCCATTCCTGTTTATTGGATTGTGGAAGATGCAGTCCAGAGAAGCTAAAATACTTTCCTGGACTCAAATGGGAAGGAAATGCAAAGTTTTGAACTAGCTTTTTGTTTCCAAGTCAAGTGTTCTTTGCAATAAGTCTACATTCTCTTCTTATGAAATGAAGCTATCTTTTAGAATAAAATAAAAAAGAATTCCTTTTTTCTTAAAGGTATTTATGATGCAGTAATCATTTGATCTTCACAGTTTATTTGCTTCCAACTTTGCAAAATGGACTTCTTCAAAATGAAGGTGTTACCAGTATTACACATATTAATGGACTCATGCCTTTTTTCTACCAAGCAAAATTTCAGATTGTTGAATAAAAATATTTTATTTCAGGGCAGCTAGATGGTACAGTGGATAGAGTGCTGGCCCTGAAATCAGGAGGATCTGAATTCAAATTTGGCCTCAGACATTTTATATTTCCTAGCTATTTGACCATGGGCAAGTCACTTAATCCCAGTTGCCTCAAGGGGGGGAAATTATTTATTCCAATAATAGGGAGCTATTGTAAGAGTGGATGTGGAAAATAGGCAGTCTGTCAATGTATTTGGAAGCTGGAGATTGACTAACTCAGCATTTTAAATTTTGAAATTTTTCAATAATCTCTCCAGTGGTAAATATTGTGTTCTCAAGTTAAGAAATTAAGGCAGATTAGAAGTTACGTATCTAACTTGAAGTTATTGACAACAGAAATCAAGATCTTTTGGACACATGATTTAAAAAACCCAAACTAAATCTGTCTTCTACTTTGGAATAAATGAAACAGTTGTCTTTGCAGAGTAACTGAGAAAATGTTCCTGTAAAGAATTGTTATGCCTTAGTATCTTGCCAATTTCCTCTGAGACTCAAAGGCAAGGCTTCTTGAAAGTAAACTTTTTTTTTTTTTTTAAAGGGAACGAAGTAGTTTTCAGAGCCAAGATTTCTTCTTCAAAATTTTGAGCTTTTTATAATGTCACAGTTGAATTAGGTTTCCAATTGTCTCTTTTAACTAAGCCATGAGAAGTTCCTGGGATAGGACATTAAAATTATTTGGTCAGCAGATTTTGTTTACTTTTGAGTTCCTTGGTTTCCTCCTATAATTATTGTATGATTTATTAAAAAAAGGAAATGTCTTTGCCTCTTTTATTTTTTTTCCTTCTGTATTATGTTTCGTAGGATGTTGTATAAATCCTTCAAGATTCCACTTCATACCTTTTCAGGAACTTTAAAGGATAAAAAATCTTTAAGAAGAAAAAGAAAAGGCTGGAATGTGAAAAGTTGTGTTGGGATTTATGCTAAAAATAAGAATGCCATTGAAAAAACGTTTAGTTGTTTGTCCTTATACAATTTACAATGAAGCCTGATCATTTAGACCATCTCATTTTCAAAGGAGGAAGTTTACATGATGGTTTTCAGTCTATAGATTGAGTATTTCTGAGTATTTTAAGTCCTTTGCGGACTTATTTGATTCCAGGATACTTTATGCTGGACTAAAAGTAAAAAGAATCTAAAAATTTTTACACCACTGAAGTGGGCTTCTTTGCGTCAGTGTGATTTGTATTAGCATTCAAGCAAGTTTATTATTGTAAGTGTCAAAAGGATCTCATTCTACCACTATTTAAAATAAGGATCTGTGATTGATCCTAAGACCAGTTTTTAAAGATTTCATTTTATTTATACCAGAAGCAGCTAGGTGGCGCAGTGGATAGAACACTAGACCTAGAATCAGTGATACCTGAATTCATTTTTAGCCTCACTTAGGATCTTTGTGATCGTAGCAAGTCAATTTATGTGTTTGCCTCAGTTTCCTCATTTGTAAGATGGGGATGATAATAATAACACCTATGTCACAGGATTATTATTGAGAATCAAATGAGATAATATTTATAAAGCACTTTGTAATCTTTTAAGTGCTATAGAAATACCATATCATCATATTCTACAGATTCTGTTATCTGAGGGAACAGCCAGCTGGTTAAAATTCATTTCAACAACAAATTCAACAAATACTTTAAGTGCTTACTTCGTACAGGAGGCATAATTCTTGCTTTCATGATGTCTAATATATAAGCAAATAACTTTATCCATACTTTGAAGGATGTATGAATTCACTATTAGAGGTACTGTTTTTAATAGCATAAATTGCAGAGCCATTATTAGCATTTTAGGAGCCTATGGCAAGTAACCTTTAATCAGCTGTGAGAGAATCCTAACTAGTTTCATTGCTGCAAAGGAATAAAAGTACTATATTATTTTTTTCCTAACTAGTTTCATTGAAATGAATGAAAGTACTATAAAACTGCAAATGTGTAACAAAATTTAAAACTGTGGAAACTTTAAAAAATATCATTTATCTTTTTCCCTGAAACAGAACTCAATGATTTGTAAAACAGGGCCTGTCCATATTTTCTCATCATGTGTGATTCTTCTATGCATTTTTAATAAAATCTTCATAGAGTATCTGTTTAACATCCTGGAGACCTTTTTCTAGTTCTTTTAGTATTTTATAGATAGCAATTCATCATAGAAGCTGTCCATTTGTTAACTCTACCTTGACATATAGCCATCCAAATTCCTTTTCACAATAACTGTGATGAACTCTTTCAAGTGCCCAGGCCAGCATTTGCAGTACATTAAAACTCATTCACACACACCATGTGTGTTTCTGATGCCTTTTGTGTTACTTGGTATTTTGATTCTTCTGAAATTATTTTTTATGATCTAGCTATGTAGCATCACTATTAGTAAATATAAGCATTAAAAAAGATGGGATTGAGTGGAGTATAAATAATATACTAAATATTATGAGGAAGCCACAAGCAAATTGTGTGAAATCCTATGAATGGGAAAGTCTTTATTAATTTGGGTAGGGCAAGAGGAGACTTTCCAGAGGAGATGACATTTGAGTTGCTATTTCAGTTGGACTAAAAATAACAACAATAATGATACCTAGCATTTATATAGCAGTATAAATTTTGCATAGTACTTGAGATATATGTTAAATCATTTGGTCCTCACAATAATCCTAGAAGAGGTAGGTGCTTTTATTCCCATTTTACAGATAAGGAAACTGAGACAAACAATTGCAGACAGGTTAAGCCATGAAGCTAGTAAGCATCTGAAGCAGGTTTTGGAACTCAGGTCTTCATTCCAGTGCTCTGAGTTACTTAATTGCCTTAATGAATATGAATTCAATAGCAAAGGAACTCTTATCTATTAAGAGAGGGTAAGAGCATTCTACATGCAGGTAACAGTGAATGGATGAGTGTTATGTTGTGTACATGGGGGATGAAGAATAGTCTTGTTTGGTTGACATATAGAGTATGGAGGACCTAATAAAATAAGAAATTGGGTGGGGGCAGTGTCAGATTGTAGAGTGTCTTAAATGTCAGGCAGACAAGTTTTAAATTTTACACAGCAGTAGGGAGCCATTGAAAGATTTTGAGTAGATGAATGAATGACATGAACAGTCCTATACATAAGCAGTATATCTGATGATATCAATATGCAGGACTATCTGTTAATAGACTATTATGATATTTGAGGTTGGTATTAGTGAGGGCCCATACTTGGTTGATTGGTATTCTTGCTTGAAGAGGACCAGAATACCATAGTAGTGTTGTGGTGATGGGCATAGAGAGAGAGTGAAGGAATGTAAGAAATACTGTACAAAATACATTCAACAAGATTTGGTAACTAATGAAAGGAGAGGAAAGTGTCAAAAATTATACCAAGGTTTTAAACATGGAGACTGAGTGAATGATTGTATAATTTATAGAAATAGAGGAGAAGAACAGATTTTGGGGAAAGTTAAACTTGTTTTTAAACATATTTATGTGTACTAGTAATTATTGAGTTCTTGTTCAAAAGACATGTTTTCTGGTGTTGTTTGTCAGCACTGCTAGTCAAAGATACATTGGTTTTATTCTTAAGAGTTTTATAATTTAACCATCTTTTAAAGTGTGATTTAAGAAGAAGAAAAAAAAAAAAACAGCCCACATCTTAAGTGATCCAGGTTTAAAACTAGCCCATGAGTTGTCTTTAGTAAATCTGAATTGTCACTTCTGAAAATATATATTGGGTGAGAAGTTACAAATAACACTCAAATCCTCAGGATCCTATTCTTATCTTGACCTAAATAAACCCAGGATAGATCTACTTTCCAAAATGAAGTTCTAGCTACCTATTTATCTTTTCTAGGGGTTTAAATAAAAATGACTTTTTTTTTTTTTTAATAAAACTTGAGAGTATGTATGGATGAAGGCCTTTGATGTGGCTTAGATGATTTTGAGTTAAACCCATGTCTGGTTCTGCTTTGATTGTTTTCTTAGACATTAGATTTTAAAACATTTAAAACCACTAATGTGAATCTGTGAATGAATGATTCCAATGGTTGATACATGATGGTCTTGATTGAGATAGGATATTTACCTTCAAAGATCTGAAGGTAAACTTATTCCCAGGTATAAAGAATTAGCTTTATTCCTTCTTTAATACTATCAAAAATTGGGATTTTTTAACATTAGATAAACAATTGTGAAGCAGAATTTGGGTAAAATTTCTTAGAAAAACCTAGATTCTTACAAAAGGCAATGTGGCATGGTAAAGTGCTGAACATAAAATCAGGAGAGACTTTTGGCTTGACTCTACTGTACCATCATATTTCTTTGGGACTCCTAGAACTTACAGATTCAAGGTTCACATCTCTATAAAATAGAGAAACATGAAATGTTTATCTGAGTAGAGTGGTTTGGAGTTTGCAGTTTTGAGGAAGCTTCATGGAAGAGGTGGGGTTTGAAGATTTTTTATAAGGGGAAAGAAAAGGTATTTCTGATTGGGGGGAAACAGGAGCAGCGGCATAGAGCTGGGAATAAGTTTGATGTTTATTTCATGGAGATGTGGGATATAAGGTTCATTAGGTTAGATGGAGGCAAATTTCAGGGACCTGATGGTTTTAACAATAGAAAGATCTAAGTTGCACAGCATGGATTAAGGGAAGACCTATAGACACTTTATGAAAATTCTTCAAAAGAATGAAATGGTGAACAATTGGGTTGATTCAGTGGCTTTAGTTGCAATAAAAAGTGGAAAGAATTAAATGTTGTTGCTATAGAGTTTGTCTCATAGCTAATTCTTAGGCTAATTTAAGTAGGGTTTTTTCCTCCATTAATGCTTGTTGATTCTTTTTATGGCTCTAGCTTTTACTAGCAGTGAAAATATGCTCCATACTAAGACTCAACAATTAAGGATTCATTTATTGTTCTTGGTTAGGCCATGACAATGTATGAAGTATGCATGTTGATCTAAATCTAAATTAATTTACTGATTTAGTGCTCTATCATTTGAACTACCAAGGAGTTAATTTGTATTAAACAAAACTTTAAAAAATAATTTAGAGGAACAAATAGTGTAGAATTTTGAGGAAAATAATGAAAAGTAGAAATGAAAAGGGAACCTAGCAGAACTTGATTTTAAATTGCATTGTAAAATAATGCTAATCAAAATATAGAAAAGTAGGCAGGTTGAATTGGATTCAATAAGCAAGACCCAGAAACAATTAAAACACATTAGTCCATTTTCTTATTAATACCAGTATGCAAATAATAGGAAACAACTATTTTACAGGAACTACAGTAATTAGTAAAAACAATAATTGAGCTTACATTAGTGTATTAATACCATGTACCTTGAGAATAAGCTCCTATAAGCTCTAAATATAAAAGTCACATAATTTTTAAAAATTAGAAGAGAATGAAAGGCTATATCTTTCTATGATCTGATTAGATGAAGTTACTTTAATCAAGAAAGGAATAGAAGTCATAAAAGATAAAATACACAAATAAATGCTAAAGCTTTTGCACAGACAAAATAAATAGGTCTAGATGAGGCATATATGTCAGTGACAAAAAGCTTCCACAGCAAGAATCTCAAATAAAGTTCTGGTTTCTGAGAACAAAGAGAATTGATAGAATCATATAAGAACAAAAGATTTACTTTTAGTAGATAAGCAGTCAAAAGAATCAAGCAGGTATTTTCAAAAGGAGAAAAGCAAACAACACTTAATTGAAAGCATGCTCTAAGTAACGAAGAAGAAATGATAATACTAATAATAAGAAAATTGTAAATTAAAATTTGAGGTTTCATCTAACCATCATCAGTTTGGCAAATATGTTAAAACACTTACAATGATAGGACTTTGGGGAGACAGGGCAGAAATCATTGTTGGTGGAACTATAAGTTGGTTCAATCATTTTATAAACAGTTTGGAGTTATGCTAAAAAAAAAAAAAAGTCACTGAGATGTACTTACCCCATGGTCCAGAGATAATCATGCTATTCATATAACCCAACAATGTCAGAGAAAAGGAAAGGTTCCATATATAAAATTATTTATAGCAGCAATTGGGTGGCACATTAATGTCCATTGAGTAGATAGTGGCCAAACAAATGTTGGTATATGAATGTATTGGAATATTATTGTGCCACAAAAAAGAATATGAAGAATTTTTTTTTTTTTTAAATTAGGAACACTTGTGAACTGATGCAAAGTGAAAAGGCAGAACCAGGACTGTCTACACAGTATTGAGAAAACCACAAAAGCAAACAGCCTTAAAAGATATCTATCAGAGCTCTGGTCACCACATGGTATTACTTTTTTTTTTTTTTTTTTTTTTTTGCTGAGGCATTTGGGGTTAAATGACTTGCCCAGGGTCACATGGCTAGGAACTGTTAAGTTTGAGACTACATTTGAACTCAGGTCCTCCTGACTTTAGGGCTGGTGCTCTATCCACTGTACCACCTAGCTGCTCCCTGCCATGGTAGTATCTTTCAAAAGTTTTTCATAAAAGGAGAATTCTGTATCATTAAAAATAGCATAAATGCAAATTGAAACAATTCTTAAGTTTCACTTCACATCTACCAAATTGACAAAAATAATATTAGATGGAAGCATTGAATGTTGGAGGGCTGTGGGGAGAAGATATCTACACTGATTCAGTTTAGTCAGAGCTGTGAATTGTTGCAGACAATCTGAAAACAAACTTTGAAATTATATATGATGAAAATTATAAAATTTGATACTTTCTGCCCCAGTGTTTCTATTCTTAGGCATATTACTAGGAGAATCAGCTAAAAATATATATACTGAAATATTCATAGCAGCCTTTTCTATGGTAACAAAAAACTGGAAATTTAGTGAATGCCAATTAACTTGAAGAGTGGCTAAATACACTATGGTTAAAAATTCTTTACCTAGAGATATGGAATAAACTGCAGAGATCAGTTTTCTATATTATATCTGATAGCCAGCCTCAGCTGCAACTCTAGCATAGATAGCATCGAAGCCTTGGCTATTTGCTTGGGAACACATTTCCTTTTCAGGACAAAAATTTTGACTGAAACTACCTAGCATGACATACCAAAATTCTAAGAAATAATTCACATGTCTTTGAGAGCCTGAGAAATCCTGGCAGCTGGTTGGATCCTGACAGCCAGGTTCTTATGCTTCTAAATAATTTGCAACCTATTTTTTTTGATATTTGAATTACAAGTATACTATTTCTGTATTTATTGAATATAAATCTTGCCTGTAATAATAGTTTCTGAATTCCAATTCAGGTCTTTCCCCTCTTCCCCCCCTTTTTTTTGGCAAGGCAATTGAGGTTGTGACTTGCCCAGGGTCACACAGCTAGCAAGTGTTAAGTGTCTGAGGTTGGATTTGAACTCAGTGTCCCCCTGACTCCAGATCTGGAGCCCTATCCACTGCACCATCTAGCTGTCCCTTTCTGGCTATATTTTCTGGCACTCATAGGCATAGTGAATAGAAGATTGGGCCTGCAGTCAGGAAAATCTGAGTTCAAATAGCTAACATTTACATAGCACTTACTATGTACAAAACATTATCCCAAGCACTTTACAATTGTTACCTCATTTGATTTTCATAAGGACCCTGGGAGGTAGTTGTCATTTTTCCTTTGTTAATTCTGTTTTCATTTTATTAGATTTGCCAGTCTATGGGTGTGGGTGGAACCCCAAAGTTACTTACATTTTTCTAATTGTTAGTGATTTGGAGCATTTTTTAAAATAGGTACAGGTCTTCCCTTGAAAATTGCCTGTTTATGTTGTGTAACCATTTCTCATTTGGGAAATGTTTTTATAGATTGGAATCAGTTCCTTATGTATCTTGGAAATGTGATATTTACTGGAGAAACAAAGCTTTTTTCCCCCTAGTTAACTGTTTCTCTTCTAATGTTAGTGTATTAAATTTGTTCATGCGAAAACTCCTAATTTTGTATACATTTTATCTGATGTGATCCTCTCTGCCCCTTTTCTTCCCTTGAAAAGTTGTCTTGAAAATCCTTCAGCATCCCCAACCTTTTTTTTCAGTTTAACATATATTTTCTCTGCAGAGTTGGCCTAGTTTAGCTGTCTTTCCCTTTTTTCCCATTTTTAGTCCCATTTCTTCTTAATTGGAAAGAATTGAATTCTTAATTCAAATTTATTAGAAACTGGTTTTATCCCATCACAATGGAGTAGTCCCATTATCATTGATGAAGAAAATGCTTTGCTGTAGAATGTGGGCATGTTCCCTCAGTTTCTTTTTTGTTTGCTACCATTTGCTGTTACCATTACCTCTTTCAATGTTTGTTATAATTGGGTCTCAGCTCACATTCTTTTTTCCATTCACTTGTATAAAGTGATGCTGCTCATAATCTTCTATAATTCTATTTTGTAATATGTTGGAAATTGTATTCTAACCAGCCTATTTATCAAGGAGATTCAATGTTTTCTGAGTGAGGTGAATTCTAGGCTATTTTTTAATCTCCTCATTGAGGTGCTTGATAGCTATTTATCAGTTAAATTTACACAAGAAGTAGTAACAGACTGTATCTATGACTGTGCCTTTTCCTTGACCCATTTTTCATTTTTTAAAAATGGTATTAAATTATTTGAATAGGCCATATGTGTTACAGTGATAATTCTTTTTGTGAATGAGTTATATTAGGTCATTGTTGAGGTCTCTTCCAATTCTCAGTTTCTGTCATTTTTGTGATAGGGAATAGTGTTCCATAAACAATTTGAAAGGAACTGGTACTCAGGAAAGGTGTCAGGGCATTTTGCATTTCCCATTATATTCTCTCATTCTTATGTCATTTCCTTTTTCTGGCATATGCCTTTTCAAGAGCTATAATTACTTTGTATGCCTATTTTTTACTCCTGTCTTTTTCCAACAATTTGCCAAAGCATCTATTTCTGTTCTTTCAAATTAGGAACCAGTTTTGTTTTTTGTTTTTTTATAGTTCCAGAATTACTTCTGCAAACCTTAATCACCCTTTCAATAATATATATTTTTTAAAATTGTGTGTTTTAGCACACAAATTAGTTGCAGCAGTCCGCCCCCTTCATTCCCTCCTTCCAATATGATTTTACCATCACTTTCTCTCTTTACACTTCATGGGACATTTAGTACCTATCATCTACTAAAGTTCCATTTTGAATTGTGGACATATTAAATCTCTTTATAGAGATTGTCAGATCTGTTGAGAGTATTGATCTTTTCTTATATGTCTGTGTTGGGCTATGGGAAAGATAACCATTGCTCTCTCTGTATAAATTAGGCATTTAAAAAATATTTGTTGGGGGCAGCTAGGTGGCGCAGTGGATAGAGCACCAGCCTTGAATTCAGGAGGACCCGAGTTCAGATCTGTTCTCAGACATTTAAGATTTCCTAGCTGTGTGACCCTGGGCAAGTCACTTAACCCCAGCCTCGGGGGGATATATATATATATATTTTTGTGGTTGTTGTTGTTGTTGTTGTTGAGTGAATGTTTCTTTAATTTGAAGGCAAGTAGCCTCCTGATACTTTTAGGGAAAAATACCTTGGAGATTAGCCAATACAATTTTGCAGATGAGGAAGATGGTGCTGACCAGTGTCTTGACCATGGTATCATTTCTAGTTAGTGCTGTAAGCAGGAATAGGATGGAGCAAGAAGCTGTTCTTCCCACCACATTTAAAAAAAAAAAAAAATCTAAACATGTCCATGTTCTACAAGAATATTGTGGATAGGTTTGGAAAACTATATAGCTACCATGAATTTATAAAGGAAAGCAAGAAAACTAGATGTGAACTTGCTACTTTCTGTTATACTCCCAATGTTCATTAGCAGGGTAGTATCTAATATAGTCTTATAGAATCTCAGAGTGGGAAGGGACCTTAGAAACAATCTTCTCCGTTTTATTTTATAGAAAATGAAACTCAGGCCCTTAGAGGTTTCATTACTTGCTCAGGATCAATGAAAGTGTTTCAATGAGTAGAGCAAGGATTTGAACAGTGGCCTTTTGAAAATCTTTCTACTTTATTTTGATATATCCATATTTCTCCTGACAAGTCAGTTACTGATGGAAATGGGCAAGAGATTATCAAATACCCATATTTCTTCAGGTCATTGTATTGATTTGTTTTTATTCATATCATTTGAATCTGTTGTTGCATACTGCTCTTTGTATTTTTCTGATACTATTAAAATATGCTAATTAATAGGTTTATCGTATCTACAAGGGAATTTATGTGGCATAATGAGTAGAGCACTGGACTTAAAGTCAGGAAGACTTTTCCAGAGTTCAAATCTGATATTAGACGCTTCCTAGCTATTTGGACCTGATCAAACCATTTAACCCTGTTTACCTCAGAAAGAAATAGTAAACCACTCCAGTGTCGGCCAAGAAAACCTCAAATGGGTTCACAGAGATTTGGACACAACTGAAATGCCTAAACAATAGTACCCATGAGATACATTGGTGTTAAAATACTCTTAGAAGTATCTGTAAGACCAGTTTTTATAATGTCATTTTCCCTTCTTCTGAAGTGTTATCAATGAAAAGCTACTTCAAGAGATTTCCTTGGAAGATGTTTAGTTGAGAAGAGGTGAAAATTTCTCAACTTTTGTCATACTTGATATTATAGAGATTTTTTTTTCAGCTATTAGTTCTAGAGACTTAAAGTGTTTATTAGTAATTTTTTCTTCACACAAAATGCTCAAAAGAATAGATTATATACATATTGGATTGATCTAGAAGGTCTCTGAAGTTGTTTCCAACTTTTCTTTGATTTTGAGAGTAGATTGGATTGCATTTGGGAAATTGTATAGCAACTCCCTGATATAAAAGCCTGTCTTTCCAATTAATATCATTAATATTAATAATAAGAATGGAAATGGCACATGATTCAGAGCTATGAATTATGTTGGGCATAAGTAGACTATAGCATAGTGACAGTAATGACCTATATACAAAGTGATAGCATCATCAAGGGCATGTGTGATCAAAAAGGAGATGGTCTCTGCTCATGTATCATCAATGTTTGTTGTACTCATCCCCATCAAATATTGAAAAACCTAGAGAATGATCGCTGTGGAGGATTTATTTGAAGGGCATGGAAAGGAATAGCACAAGATGAAGAAGGTGTAAATGAGTTTCTTATTGTAATGCTTAAGGAATTTCCACAGATCTATGTAATATTAAAGAACCTGAAAAGAGGTGAAATCTGATTTGGACCTAGGATCATTGTCACCCAAACAGAGGAGAGTGTGCATAAATTCTTGTGAACACTGGCCTTTTGAAAAGATACCTTCAATGTAGATTAAAAAACATTGAAAAATGTTTTTTTCCTTGTTTTGATATTTTCTGTCCATTAAGAAAAAAGACCATTTTAGGAATATTTCTTCCTTTCATTCTCTGCAGTCATAAGATAGAAAGAAGAAAGAGTGCTGGAGGAATCATTGAGAATAATGGTCCCATACCTATAGACTGACTGGAAAATGATCTTGCATATTTGTCACTGAAATCCTCCTTCTACAGCACATAGTGGCATTAGTGTTGTACCTTCCTTCTTTATATTGCCTCATCTGTACGTCTTGATAGGAGAAATCTGTTTTTCCTGGAATTTTGTAAAGAAAGTGGCATGTTGTGCAAGACTCAATACCATTGCTTTGGTTTGTTGTTGGCAGTTATGAGTCTGACTTAGTAGACTGTATCTGTCAACAGAGAGAGATCCTATCATCAGATATGTACAATTCCAAGGGAGTGGTGATATAGAAACATAATACTTATAAAAGTTCTTTGAGATTCTTGGTGGAAAAGGTAATGTATGAACACTTCAGTAGATCTTTGATCACTCTTCATTGTGATACTTTCTCAAAGAGTACTGTTATTTTTTCTTATTTCTTGTATTTTTAAAAAAACATGTTAAATCCAATATGTGTATACATATTTATACAATTATCTTACTGCACAATAAAAATCAGATCAAAAAGGAAAGAAAATGAATAAGAAAACTAAGTTCAAGCAAACAACAACAAAATGAGTGAAAATGCCATATTGTGATCCATACCCAGTTCCCACAGTCCTCTTTCTAGGTGTAGATGGCTTTCTTCATCACAGGATCATTGGAACTGACCTCAGTCATCTCATTGTTGGGAAGAATCATGTCCATCAGAATTGATCATCATACAGTTTTGTTGTTGCCGTGTACAATGATCTGATTCTGCTCATTTCACTTAGCATCAATTCATGTAAGTCTTTCCAGGCCTCTCTGACATCATCTTGTTGATCGTTTCTTATAGAATAATAATATTCCATAACATTCATATAGCATAACTCATTCAGGCATTCTCCAATTGATGGGCATCCATTCAGTTTGCAGTTTCTTGCCACTACAAAAAGGGCTGCCACAAACATTTTTGCACAGGTGGGTCCTGCCCCCTCCTTGAGGATCTCTCAAAGAGTATTATTTAAATCCATCCATATCTTTTTTCCTTTGTAATTTTTAGTCATGTTCTTTTGTGAACTTTACATTGAGAATGTATATCTCACATTGCAAGCCTTCTGGTATATATTCTGTGAGTATCAGTGCAGAATATGAACTATTCATCTATTCATGTATTTAGCTCATTTTTTGGTGGTCATCTGCTAGATTATTATCCAGTTGTGTCCATCTTTTTGGAATTCTGTCATCATAGCACACCAATACTGTCCAAGAGGTTTTCTTAGTAAAGATACTAGAATAATCCTTCTCCCCATAGATAATGCCAAATACAGGTTAAGTATCTTACTCAGAGTCATACTGTTAATAAATGTCTGAGGTCTTCCTGATGCCAGACCCACTGACCACTTTGCTGCCTCCTAGATTATATTTTAAAAATCAGTTTCAATTCAACAAGCATTCAGTAAATTCCAGTATATACTGGGCACTGTGTTGTAAGCACTGGTGATACACGAATAAAATCAAACAGTCTATGTTATACCTAGGGAAATAACATGTACATAGGTAAATTAAATGCCAAATGCATATAGAATAAGTGCAATATAAACTCAAGCCGAGGTAGGGGAAAGCAGGAAGAGGAGCACTAACAACAGAAAAGTTACTCCTGTAAAGTGCCTTTTATTTGTCTTCTAATACACATGATTTTTGTTGGAAATACAATCTAGCCAACTCATGCCTTGTTATACATTTTCCAGTGCTCTTAGGATTACATGTGATTTTGATTCTTTGGAGCATTGTGGTGTTGCATGTTTCCTAGTTTGTAAAACGACATTCTTTTGTCCTAGTGATTCTTCTTTGGGAATTTTTGAAAACAATTAGTAGTTGCTCACATACAGCAAGATCTAGCTCATTGCTCTTCTGCAATGATTGCCCAGTATATGTGCATAATAAGATTAAATCAAACAGTTACTCGTCCAGATGCAGTTCAAAGTTTGGGCAACACGATTTCTTTATCTCCTTGATTTTTCCTATGCAGAATGCTAAAAATTTTTGAGTGGTCATTTAGAATCTCAGAAACTCTGTCTCTGACCTTGGTATAATCAGCATAATGTCATCAGCCAGCTGGTGCGTGTAGAAAACCTTACTATCTATAGTGAATCACTTCTTCATTTCATCCGTGGGATAGCAAGGGAAGTATAAAAATTTTCATTTTGTGATTCATTGATCACCTGAAGATTTTTGAAGTCATCAAAGATATAACTTTTATGACTTTAATATATCTTGTTGGGGGAAAATCTTTAAAGTGTATTAATACCAAGTGGAAATAATAGTAGCAAGGTCTTCTTAGTAGCAAGGTCTAAATAATGACTATTTAATGCTGATTTTTTCCCTTTGGAGCACTGTGTAACCTTTATTGTATACTCAGCCATGCTGACTTGCAAATTTATTGTAGCTTTCTTTGCTGTATTTTTCCATTAGCTCAAAATAAGTCTTTTAAAAGAAAAATAAATAAAAAAGGAATTGCTTAGTAACATTATTCAAAACATCAAGAATAAAAGGATTTAGGTTTGCTTTTTTAGGTTTATGTCATTTTCTTAGTTTCATAACTGTTTAATTCAATAAGCATACCTATGAGGAGTTAGATATTATGCTAATTTCTAAGGATACAAAGAAAGCTCTTGCTTTGAAGGAGCTTGGATTGGTGGTAGAGGTAATGAAACAGATGTAAATAAAGTTCTGGGGGAGTCAGAGATTCCAAGAGGTGAATTTTAGGGAAACATTCCAAATGGAGAGGGAATAAAGGCCTGGAGGCAAAGGTTGGAATGCTGTATATGAGGAATATCAGGTCAGCCAGTTTGACTGGAATGTAGTTATGCTGGAGTCAGCCTGAAAAAAAGAGATTAGATTCAAATTACCATGGGCTTCAAATTCCAAACACAGAAGCCCAGGATTCAGTAGGAAGCCATGGAAGCTTCTTGAGCAGGAGAATGACTTATTTAGTTATGTCCTTTTAAGAACTGTTCAGCCTAGATGCTTAGACAGGGAACTGTGAGCCATAATTTTCTAAAGAAATAGAGGAGTGGAGATCCATTTTATTCAATTTTTTTGAAAGCTTATTAAGTGAAGGATTCTTATCAGCTGTCTTCCCATGTATATATCAAGTAAATGGATCAAGAGAGAGTGTTAGGCCCTTTACACTGTTTAGGAAACAAATATAGTTTGAAATTACTGGAAAGTAGTGTATTTGGAATCAGAGTACCTGATTGAATCCTAGATATTTTGTTGTGATTGTGGGCAAGTTATTTAACTTTTTTGCCTCAGTTTCCACATTTGTAAAATGAAGGGATTGGATGTTGTGGCCTCCATGATCCATTCTAGCCCTAAATCTATTATTATTTTATGAGAACATGCCTGGCATAGACCAAGGTAAGAGAAAAGTTGTGTTTGAATAAGTTAAAAATAGGCTCTAGACAAGAATTAAAAATAAGAATTTAGGAGAGAAGTTGTGTGAAAGAAAAGGAAATATTAAGAGGCCTTTTGAGCACTACTTTTGTGAAATCATTGCCTCTTTTAGGGTCTGAATTTCCTTAGCTGTATAACAGAGGGACTAAACCGGATGAATATAAATAAGATCCTTTACTGTCCTGTGATCCTGGGTCTCGGACTTTTAGTAAGAAAGCAAATACAAAGTTAGTCTATATCTGATTCTGTTCCACTGAATTTATTGTATTTTAAATTTTCTTGTACCAAACATTGCATGTCTTTTGTTATTAGGAGATTTCTCTTGTAATAGAGTCTGTCAATATCCACTAATGAAAGTACTTTATTTCATTCTCCTATTTGCCACAGTCTTCTCTCCTTGGTATATTTAGAATTCTTGTACTTGAACAAGACATGGAGCTTTTGCTTTTTTGGCTTTTTTTTTTTTTTTTTTTTTTTTTTTTTTTGAGAGAGAAAGATTAAAATTAGTTGGGAACAACTGAATGTTGGAATGGCTTATTTGATCAAGCCTTGGTTGCCTAAAGCTTCTAGGGATTCACTTGACTTAAAATTGCTATTTAGAATGAAAAAAAATTTTTTTTTTTTTGTTAAGATAAAAGAGGAGTCTTGGATTAAAATTTTGATTCAGATTGATTATAGAATCCTAGGGATATTTGAACTCGCATAGAGAAAATTATCTTCAAAACAAAAACAAACAAAAGGCATTTTGCTTATAGTTGATAGATTGCTGCTGTGCATTGAATAGAGTCCTGGTAAAGATCATTGCTGAGAACTAAGGCAGAAATTAGTTTATACCTCTTGTCAACATTTTTGCTTATTTTTTTTGTAATTTTGTAATCAATATAATCTAAAATAGATGTATTTTAATAGCTCATGGCCAAAATGGGTTTGGGGTTAGGATATATTCAGAAAACAGCATGCTTCTGTTTAGACTTTTATTCTCAAGATCTTTGGTTTACTTAGCTAAGGGAATAAAATGTATCTTGAAGCTTGTTTGTTTAGAATCAAGCACTTTTATTGCACACTTTCTATTTTTGGTTGTAATCAGGATAGAACACATCAGTGTTTTTAGAAATATTTTTTAGAAATATTTATCAGGTTGTTTTTAAAATCTCCATCCTCTAAAGAGAAGGCATAAAAATAATTAAAAGATTTTGGAAAGATTTTGCTTCCTGGAATTTGAAGATACAAATCTGAATTACATTCATGCTTTATTCTCCTCCTCCTTTTAGCCTTCTTAAAGTTCTTAGGTTTTTGGCTGTTAGAAGCATTAAAACCTCTTTAAAATCTTATTTTTACAATACTGTGCCATTTACTTTTGTATAAAGAAAAAGAAGAATAGTTTGTAAAGAAAGACACAGTGGGAGCTATAGATGAAGTTTTGTTCCTATTCCTTTGTCTCCAGTATCATCATACCTCAACTTTGTTATCCAATGTGGTGCCCAGATAGAATAAAAAACTTAAGCCTCTCTGGTGATGCTTTTGTCTTCTCTTCAGTCTTTTGTCAGGATGTATTTCTGTTCTTTATGAAATCTGAACATTCTTGAAGAGAATGAGTAACATCTCTGTGGAATCATAAAGAATAGGAGAGGTCAAAGAACTAGACATATGAGGGTATATTTAATTTTTTTTTTTTTAAGTTGAAAAAGGTAGATATAGATATAGGTTGGTTTGCTAATTTCTGGCAAAAATTTAAAATTCAAGGAATGTCATCCCTGGAAGGAAGAATGTTTATGAGCCAATATAGGTAATTAAGAGTAACCTCATTTTCTCCTTTGTTGTTGTCTGGTCATTTCAGACTCTTTGTAACCCTTATTTGGGATTTTCTTGACACAGATGCTGGAGCAGTTTGCCATATTCTTCTCTAGCTCATTTTACAGGTGAGAAAACTTAAGTGCTGAATAGGGTTAAGTGACCTAAGGGTCACACAGCTAGTGAGTGTCTGAGGCCAGATTTGAACTGAGGGAGAAGAGTCTTCTTAACCCCAGGCCCAGCAGTGTACAACTTAGCTATATAAAATGGTATATAAATAATATTTACCTAGATTTTAACAAGACACTTATTAAAATTTCTTATAATAGTTTCATAGTCAAGATAGAGAGACATGAACTGGATAATAATGTACTTAGAAGATTTAGAACTAGTAGAATGATTACAAAAAGACTTGGAAAAAAAGTTTTTTAGAGGGTTGCAAGGTCCTGCCCTTAACTTTTTTCCCCCCTTATAAACAGTGACTTAGGTAAACATAATAACATGTGTATCAAATTTGAGAATGTCATGAAACTATGAATGATAGCTAATATATTGAATGACAGAATCAGGATCCAAAAAGATTTTGGGAGACAAGAATAATAGATTATGTCTAGTGGAATGAAATCTAATAGAGCTAAATGAAAATTCCAAAATGAGTTTTTAAAAATCAACTACCTACATACATTTACAAAGTCTTCTAATTGGTTTATCAAATTGCAGTTATCATTTTCTTATTCAGGAAGCTCTAATGGCTCAGTCCTGAAAGATACAAAACTTTAACTTTTAAAGCTTGGTTCCCAGCTCTCTTCCCACCTGCATTGTATATTAATCTCCTATTCTAAACTCTATGATCCAGCCAAACATCTCTTCTCTCTATTTTCAAACATAATTATGTTATGGAGATTTCTCCATCTCCTTTCTCCATTCCTTTACCCTGGCCAACCTTCCTACTGTCTGGTATGCACTCTATGGTCACTCCTATGTTCTTTTCTTCAAGTACCACCTTGAAACCTTTTCCTTTTTTTTCTCAATTTCTATTGTTCTCCCTCCCAAATAACCTCGGTGGTATTTTCTTTTTGATTTATTCTATGTAGACATACATGTTTCTCCTAATAAAATGTAAGCTCTGAGAGAAGCGTTTATCATTCTTTGTATTTGTGTACCATAAAGCTTGTTGATTGATGGAGTGAAGGATGTGGAATGTGGTTGAAAAGGAACTCATGTGAAAAGAGATTTTAAGAGGTTGTAATAATATGAGCAACAATGTGGTGTGACAGCCAAAAGGATGTATTCATTTTTATATGTTTTCAGAAGTGAGGGAGAGGTTATCTATTGTAAACTGTCCTAATTAGACCATTTCTGAATTATTATGTCTAGTTTTAGTCTCACTTATGGAAGAATATTGACATGAGATAACATTGTAGAGGAGAACCCTCAAGGTAATGAAAGTACATAAAGCCATGCCTTACAAGAATAAAGTAAAGGAATTGGCAGTTATTTCATCTATAGAAGAGAAGACTCTTAGAGTGGGGATGTTGGTTGATGGTAATAACATGTGATCACTATCTTCACATATTTGTAGAATTTTTATTAAGCACTTATTAAGTGCCTAATTATTGTTCAGTCATTTAGTCATGTCATATTTTTTATGACTCCATGGACCAGCTATCCATGAGGCTTTCTTGATAAAGATACTGAAGTAGTTTGTCATTTCCCCCAGTTTTATGAAGGCAGGGGTTAAAGACTTGCCCAGGATCAAACAGCTAGGGAAATGTCTGAGTTCAGATTTGAACTCTGGTCTTTATGCCTTCAGGCCCAATGCTCTGTCCATTGTGCCACCTAGCTGCCTTCATTTGTGGATTTTTTTTTTAAATGAAAAAAGGGGTTGTTTACTTCTGCCTTATCCTTGTGAATAGAAGACAGAGTAGAGGTAGAAATTACAGGGAGATGTTTTGGTTCAGTAGAAATAAGAGAAATTTGGTAACAATGACAACTACCCTAAAAATGGAATGGGGGACTTTGTTAGGTATTGAGCCTCTTGTTGCTAGAGGTGGTCAGGTACAGAATGGGAGAACTTACTTTCTGGGGCTGTGAATCATGATTCAGGTAACTTTCTAACTCTCTTAAAATTTTGAAACTGATTCTTTCTCATGTAAATACATGATGGATGGTGTATAATTTAAATGTCAAAATATTTTTTGTTGATAGCTTGCCTTTTTTTCTTCTGCATTTCCCTTTGTAACCCTTCAACCTCCCTGGGCCTGTATTTAAAAAAAAAAAAAAAAAATTAAATTAAAAAGGGGGAAAAAATTCAGCAAAATTAGGTAACTTTCTAAAAGGCTTGATATTCTATGTAGTGTTCTACCACTTTCAGCATGCTCTTTCTCCTGCAAATAAGGAGGAGATACATTTTCATATCTCTTTTAGGTGGTCAGTGGTCATTATAATTTCACAACATTCAATTTAATTTGTTTTATTGTTTTTGTTTTGTTTTGGTGAGGCAATCTGGCTTAAGTAATTTGCCCATAGATATTTAGTGCCAGGTATCTGAAGTAGGATTTAAATTTAGATCCTCCTAACACCAGGGCTCCTATCTGCCCCTCTGATTATTCCTTTCATTTATATGGTTATAGTTGCCAGAGATATTTGATACAGATTCCCCTCCTTAGCCCCACCCCAATAGACATCTTCCTATCTTATCCTAGATGATTTAACTTTATTCCTGCAAAATATTTTCATGTAATCAAATCCACTTATTTACTTACTTATCTAGCTATCTATTTTTGCAATAGTTAATTATTGGAATTCTTTTCTTTTTTTTCTTTTTTTTTTAATAATAGTTTATTTTTCCAAATACATGTAAAGATAACTTTCAACACTGACTTTTGCAAAACCTTGTGTTCCAAATTTTTCTCCCTCTCTCTTACTTTTCCCCCTTTCTAAAACAGCAAGCAATCTTGATATAGTTCAAATCTATATCAAAAAACAGTAAGAAAGGGACCTACCTGTACTTGATCCCAAACTATCTTTAACAAAAAAGTTTTGGGAAAACAGCAGTTTTGCAGAAACTAGGTATAGTCCTGTACCTCATACCATATTCCAAGTAGTTACATGAATTAAACATAGAAGATGACATCATAAATTAGAGGAACAAAGAAGAAATCACAAGGAATAGAGAGGAACACAGAAGTAAAATAAGTGATTTTGAATGTATAAAATTAAGTTTTTGTACAAACCACACTGATCTAGCCAAATTTAGAGATAGGTAAATGGGGAAAAAATCTTTACAAGTTTCTCTGAAAAAGGTCTCAATTTCATAAAAAGGGAATTTTTCAAATGTATAAGAATTAAGAGCCAGTCTCTAATTGAAGAAATAGTGAAAGAATGTATCAAAGGAAAAAATCCAAATTGTCAATAGCCACCTGAAAGATCATTAATAAACAAACATGCAATTAAAATAACCTGAGGTTCTGTCACACCTATCAAAACTAACAAAATTGACTAAAGAGGAAAATGACATGTTAGTGGAACTGCAGGAAAAGAGGAACATTAATGCACAGCTGATGGAGCTATGAATTAGTACACCTGTTCTGGAAAATAATTTGGAACTGTATTTATTTAAAAGTCATTTTTGTAGAGTCAAAGAATTGGAAACAAAGGAGAGTACCATCATTTGGGGAATGACTGAACAAATTATGGCATATAAATGTAATATAATACTGTTAATCCATTCTGGAGAGCAATTTGGAATTATGCCCAAAGGGTTATCAAAATGTGCATATCCTTTGATCCAGCAATGTCTTCTACTGGGCCTGTATCCCAAAGAGATCTTAAAGGAGGGAAAGAGACCCAAAATGTGCAAAAATGTTTATGGCAGCCCTTTTTATAGAGGCAAGAAACTGGAAACTGAGTGGATGCCCATCAGTTGGAAAATGACTGAATAAGTTATGGTTTATGAATGTTACGGAATATTATTGTTCTATAAGATGTTCAACAGCATGATTTCACAGAGGCCTGGAGAGACTTACATGCTAACTGATGCTGAGTGAAATGAGCAGAACCAGGAGATCATTGTACACGGCAACAACAAGATTATATGATGATCGATTTTGATAAACATGGCTCTTTTCAACAATGAGATAATTCAGGTCAGGTCCAATGATCTTGTGATGAAGAGAGCCATCTATACCTAAAGAGAAGACTTTGGTAACTCAGGGTGGATCATAACATAGCATTTTGACTCTTTTAGTTGTTTGCTTGCATCTTATTTTCTTTCTCATTTTTTTTCTTTTTGATCTGATTTTTCTTGTGCAGCAAGATAATTGTATAAATATGTATGCATATATTGAATTTAACATATTTTAACATGTTTAACATATAACATAAGATTGCTTGCCATCTAGGGGAGGAGGTGGGGAGACGGAGGAAAATTTGGACCATAAAGTTTTGTAAGGGTTATTGTTGAAAAATTATCTGTGTATATGTTTTGAAAATAAAAAGTTTTAATAAAAAAATACTATTATTCCAAAAGTAATGATGAAAGGGACAGCTTTAGGGAAAAATAGGAAGACTTTTATGAACTTACTATGAACTGATGAAGATTGAAATGAGTAGAACAAGGATAATAATTATACAGTAACAGTAACAATGTAAAAACAAACAACTTTGAAAAACTTAAGAGCTATAATCGGTACAGTGACAGAGGATCTATACAATGCTATATTATAGCATGTCACAAAAAAATTGTGACATGGCCAATGCAGGGATTTGTTTTGCTTAAAGCATATTTATTACAAGGTAATAAACTATCTTTTACATTACAATTTTATCTTCACCCACCCTCACTATACTAGGGTGATGAAAAGGAGAGAAAAATTAATTTTTTGTTAATTGAAAAATAAAATGTAATTTAAAATGAAACTTTTAAAAAAGTTTTTTTTTTTAATTGTTTTCTCTAGTTATATCTGTTATATAGGATATCAAGTATATAGTGGACACTTAACAGCACATGGAAATAATACTTTAAGATAGTGGCAACAAAATCTAATTCTATTATGTCAACCTTATGTGTCAGACCTACTCCAGACATTCCATAAAAATCTTTCTTGAATCTTCATACATTTTCCTAATTGCCTGCTTATTTGTCTGTTTTGTTGTAGCCTAAACTAATCAGGTTAATGTAAAAGGCAAGATAATGATGACACTTTTTCAGACTTATTGGTTTAACTATGTCCATGGACCAGATATTTGATGAGGATATTAATGAAACTTGAGAGATCTTAAATGGATTAAATAAATACTTTTTATATGACCTAGACTGTGTGTTCAGTATTATAAATATGAATAATGACCTATCAAATGCATTAATAAATGAACCAATTTAAAATAACATTTTAAAATAAAATGTCTAACCTATGTATATTCTCAACTTCTGACACCTCTGGTAGTGATAAATTCTCCAAGTTCATGGTTTACAGTATAGAGTCGTATTTCCTTTTATTTATGACAAAAATATTTAGATGTTCTAGGTAAGTCAAAAGGGCAAATGCTATCCTTTCAATGGCGGATTTTGCTCCTTCTAATTAGCACTGGATTACCTGACCATTAACAAATTGATCTTTTTCTTTTGTTCCAGACCTTTTGAGTTGCTATTTTCTTTTAAGGATAACTCTAGGATTTAATATCGCCTCACTGCCATGATAAGAAATGCTATTTCTATGGGATTGTGGTTATGTTTGAATATTTAAACAAATTGTACAAGACTCTTAGCCTTTGTCTTCTGTCTTCCTTGAGGGAATTGTCCAGTGCCTGGTTTGAACTTGAACTGGTTTGAAATCTATTTAATAGTTGTGTGCTTGTGAATACTGAACCTAAAATATAGAATAGTGATGCTACTAATTTCACAAGGTTATTGTGGGAAAGTAATTTTTAAACATTAAAATAATGTGCAAATGTGAGTAATTTTATTATGTCACTGGAAGTTAGAATTATCACTTAAAGTAAGATAGAGCAGAATCTAGCAAAAGTCTTTTCTATTTTAGCACAGTGAAATGAACTGGACTTGGAGTGAGAGGACTTGTATTTTAAAGCTTGTGTTTCTGCTCATTGTGTGACTTGGACAAATTGCTAAGCTATTGTTTATTACCAGTTGTAAAAATGACAGTTTGGACTACAATATTACTCCTATTCTACTTTAGTTATCCATAGAAATGGGCTGAAAGAGAAGTGGAAATATAGTCCCTGTATTCAGAAGCAAACTCAATTATGAGGTCTTAATTGTTTGGGGGATAGAAAATAGTGTTTTTCTTTGCCATGCAAAAACTTTGTTTTTCATACTTTCTTTTAGCCTCACTTGTAAGCTCTATAGTTTTATATTTGAATGGAGTGAGGTGTACCTAACTTTGATAAGTGAGAAACAAGTTGCATATAAGCTTTGGGAATGAAAAGATACTGAATTGCTAATGTGGACAGCCTTCCACTTTCATTTTTTAATTCTTGTAGTCTTTTCAGGTTCTAGAGTAAGGGAAAAGTTTTGTGGCTCAACTGAGTTGTCCCTTTATTCATGAAGCCTCTTGTAAGTTCACCCAACCTTTTTTTTCTATAGACTTGTGGATTACATAAAAGAGGAGTCTAATGAATAGCCTTTTAAAGTACTTATAATCTATTTTGTTTGTGTTTATAGTAGGGACCATGCCTTAATTTTTTCTTTATTTCCCCGTAACTATACAAAAGGATCCCATATATAGTAGATGATTAACAAAAATGTTTGTTGTTGTTGAATTCAGTTGTGGTACTTGAGCAATCAGTAGTTATTTTTAGACTTATCAGAGTTTTGTGGTATTAAAATCAATAACTTGAAACTGCAGGAAAAGTGTCTTAAATTTCATATTGAATTTATAAATTAAATAAGAAACAAAATTTTCTTTGTAGAGATGTTGATGTGGGAAATAGTCCATAGTTTTGTTGAAGAATTGAACTCAATTTTTTTTTCCCTTGAGGCTGGGGTTAAGTGACTTGCCCAGGGTCACACAGCTAGGAAGTGCTAAGTGTCTGAGAACAGATTTGAACTCAGGTCCTCCTGAATTCAGGGCTGGTGCTCTATCCACTGCGTCACCTAGCTGCCCCAACTAGTAACACTTTCAACTTCTTACTTTACAAGGAACCCTACAATTTCTTCTAATATTTCTACAACTATGACTTCTAGTCCTACAAGAATCTTACAATTTCTAACAATATATCAGAAAAGGAAAGGAATGAAAAACTGTTGTAGAAAACTCTCAAGTAGGGATAATAAAACAACTTTCTTTGTAATTGAACTGAAGCTTTCATTATATTGGCATGCAGACTCTTAGAAGAAATAATTTGTCATAAAGAAAAGGGAGTGCCTAAAG
This sequence comes from Sminthopsis crassicaudata, assembly GCF_048593235.1. Lineage (NCBI taxonomy): Eukaryota > Metazoa > Chordata > Mammalia > Dasyuromorphia > Dasyuridae > Sminthopsis > Sminthopsis crassicaudata. Next base: position 670,850,257 of record NC_133617.1, read on the forward strand.
AAAAAACATTCTGTGAGGATATTATGCAAGGAATATCAAGTTGACATTACTAGTGCCTTAAATGTGTGATATGTTGCTTCCAAGTGGTGAAATCAGAAGGTAAAAATTAGATTAAAATCAGGAAGGAGCTAATGTTAACAATCATTCTTCAGTGGAATGATACTAATTACTGGGCCTGGACTGAATATTTTTGAACCTTATGAGTTGTTGTTGTGTTTTTTAATCCTGCTATAAATGTTAGCCAACTGGTTTTCTGGTTATGAGCACGGGTTATGAAAGCAGTGCATACTTCTGTGACTTTTTTGGGTTGAATATTAAATGTAGGATTAAATCAAAAGGAGGAGACAAAATGTCTATTAAACTTTAGTCATTTCTTCTAATAGATTTGAGTTCTAAAATTTCAACTTGAAGTGAATAATAAAACATTGCCATATTAAAGACATTTTTTTAAAAAGTAAGTTCAAGCCTTTTAACTTTATGTTCTCATTTCTAGAGTCTAGTTTTCTGCTCACCAAGCCAGTGTTTGAAAAATGATGAATAGGATTGTTGTGAGGTCCCATCTTTATCACGACCCACATTGGCAAAACTGCCAGACCATGTGTGCTCTGCCCCTTTCTGTGACAATGCCATTAGCTATGGAGTACAGAAACAGTAATACAAGCATGAGTTTTTGTTTAGAATCCTCGATGTAACTCTTCTACCTTCCTTAGCCTGAGTTTCCCCATTTCTAGAGTAAGGATGACAATTCTTAAATTACGTATACTTATATTACAATATCTATATTACTATCTTTCAGAGATGTGAGAAAAGTAAATTCTTAAAGCTCTATTGAAATATATTATTGATAATTAGCTCTCTTGTCAAGAAGAAACTGTGGTGGCCTTATAGATTTTTATTTTCTCTGGTATTCTTAGCAAGTGTGTAGTAGTCTCCTAACTTTTCAAACAGCTTAGGTCATTGATTTTTGTTTTTTTTTTCTAATTATCTTAAATTTATTTTTTTATTTTCAGGTCCCTGATTTTTTTTTTTTTTTACAGTAGGAAATTTAGAGTAGTAAGATGGAAGGGAATATATATTAATCTTCAGTTCATTCTTTATTTTTCTTATTGGACTGACGGAGAAGTGAGAAGAAAGACTCTTCTCTAACATTTTATGATCAAAGCCAGAATATGGAACCCAGTTGAATAGGCACATTATTTGTAATTAAGGCCTAAATCTAAACACAGAGAGATCCCTCCATGCTTGAGAATGCATGTACCTCAGGAGTTAATGGTCCAGAAGAGTGATTAATTGAAGTAGAAACTGTTTTTAGCTGTTTTTTGTAAGGAAATAGTTACTACTTTGTAGCTCTTGGTATTTGGTGGCTTATTGTTTTATTCAAGAATACCTTTTTTCTCCTGGCATAAAAAAAGAATTCTGACTTACCCGATGTAAGAGGTGAAAGAACTTTATAGCCACAAACCATTTTGGTTTTCCCTGCTCGTGGTGGCACCATGCCTTAGGGGAAGACATTTACTATTGATTTCTGTGTTGCCCTTAGGCCTTGGGTTAAGCTCACTCTGCCAGCTCCAAGCCAGAGTGATGCTGCCATTAGATGTCATTTTCTGTTCTATAAAACTTTCATCTTAATTTCCTGTGGTCAGTAGTGACTTTCTGTTTCCTTACGCTCATGCCTTACATTTCTAAGGAAAATTTAATGCCACTTCATTCCCTTTTTGACTGGAGGCCAGTTAGCCATGGAATGGAAGATAACAAAGCAGGTTCCTGAATTCTTCGTGCCCCAGAAAGAAGATGTAACTTCTCATCCATGGCACTGGACCTCAATTCAGCAAGGTACCCTTCAGGGCATTCTCAATGTGTTCAATGAGGAGCATATTGCCCCAGAATCAGCCTCCCAAATGGAAAGATTCAGGGTTGAGAAGAAGTTTGACTCTTTTCTCCAAGAAGTTTTGAAGTACTCTTCTTTCCCAAGCACAAGTCTGCATGGCCATGTAGCCCAAGGATTGTAGCTTGAACAACTTATTCACTTCATATATGAACCAAGTTTTTTCTTCATTTAATCCTTTACTTTGGTGACAGAAAAATCTCTTTTGTCTCCCTGTACTTAAAAAAAAAAAAAAAAAAAAAAAAAGACTTCAATTTTATAAGGAGTTTATATTGATGATTTGCCTATTTGTCTCAACAGGGAACTTTAAAGATCCGGGACAAAGAGGTGACCCTAGAGTATTCACCAAGCCCAGATTTTTGGCATTGTAAACGGGTATGTATAGAGAGATTTTTTTCCCTTTTTCTTTTTCCTAAGACTAAGGTGTTATAGATAGGATAAAGGAACACCTTCACTAGGGCCAGAGACAAGAAAATAGAACTCTGTCTTGTTATTGTTATTATTGCTGTGATAATGTGATTATATAACTAACTTTTGGTTATTAGAAAGTGGAGGAAAATCCAGACCAGACCATTTTCTTGGTATGAAACATTGGATCTTTATGTGATAAATGTTGTTCTTGACACTAAGATCAACTTTAGGATAAGGAAATTAATATTTCTTGATGTCTTTGACGAGATGTCCTATCTGTTGATGGTGATTCCAGCCCTCTCACTTGTGACTTCTTTTTTAATACTCATTTTCCCACATAAACAGAAGAAAAGTTAGTGCCTGAAACAGTATCCCCTTGACTGGGGATAATATCTCAAATCACAGAACATTAGAATAGGAAAGGTTCATACAGGATAATCTCATCCAGTCCAGTCATTTAAAAAAAAAAAAAAAAAAAAAAGAAGCAGCAGCAGCAGCAGCTGAGGTTCTGATTTAGACATTATCCAGTTTGGCCTATCCAAGCTTCCTAAATCTTAATTTGGTACTTTTAAAATGTTCCCTGGGTTTCTTTTTTCCCAGTCTCAATGATTTCTTCATATTCTAGCACTTTTTAAAAAAATTTTAATAGTTTTTATTTATCAGATATATGCATGGGTAATTTTACAACATTGACAATTGCCAAACCTTTTGTTCTAATTTTTCCTCTCCTTCCTCCCCACCCCCAAAGATGGCAGGTTGACCAATACATATTAAATATGTTAAAGTATAAATTAAATATAATATATGTAAACATGCCCAAACAGTTGTTTTGCTGTACAAAAAGAATCGGACTTTGAAATAGTGTACAATTAGCCTGGGAAGAAAATTCAAAATGCAGGTGGACAAAATTAGAGGGTTTGGGAATTCTATGTAGTGGTTCATAATTATCTCCTAGAGTTCTTTTGCTGGGTGTAGCTGGTTCAGTTCATTACTGCTCTATTGGAACTGATTTGGTTCATCTCATTCTTGAAAATGGCCACATCCATCAGAATTGATCATCATCATAGTATTGTTGTTGAAGTACAACGATCTCCTGGTCCTACTCATTTCACTCAGCATCAGTTCATGTCAGTCTCTCCAGGCCTTTCTGAAATCATCCTGTTGGTCATTTCTTACAGAACAATAATATTCCATAATATTCATATGCCACAATTTATTCAGCCAATCTCAAATTGATGGGCATCCAATTAGTTTCCAATTTCTGGCCACCACAAAGAGGGATGCCACAAACATTCTTGTACATACAGGTCCCTTTCCCTTCTTTAAGATCTCTTTGGGATATAAGCCTAGTAGTAACACTGCTGGGTAAAAGGGTATGTACAGTTTGATAACTTTTTGAGCATAGTTCCAAATCACTCTCCAGAATGGCTGGATGTGTTCACAACTCCACCAATAATGCATCGGTGTCCCTGTTTTCCCACATCCCCTCCAACATTCTGCATTATCTTTCCCTGTCATTCTAGCCAATCTGACAGGTGTATAGTGGTATCTCAGAGTTGTCTTAATTTGCAGAAAAATACTATTGGTTTTTTGTTGTTGTTGTTTGTTTGTTTTTTTTCCTGAGGCTGGGGTTAAGTGACTTTCCCAGGGTCACACAGCTAGGAAGTGTTAAGTGTCTAAGACCAGATTTGAACTCGGGTCCTCCTGAATTCAAGGCTGGTGCTCTAACCACTGCACCACCTAGCTGCCCCCAAAATACTATTGTTAAAAGCTTAAATTTTAAAATTGGGTGGGGAGTCTTAGTTAAGTGTGTTAATTTCTATGAAAAGATGTCCAAAAATCTCTGACTTTAAAAATCTGTTAAAATTATCTTGACCTCTTTAAAAATTGTCTTGACCCATCTAAAATGCACACTTTAGATGTGTGTTTCTTTCTCATGTTAATTTGAAAAAGTTAAAACAGTGGAGATGAGTAGAATATGCCCAGACCTATATTCACAGCTACTGTGAATATAGGAATGTTTTTCTCCCCAAGAATATTGGCATCTGGAGTTTGGGGAGTCATAGGAATCACATAACTCGATCTCTTTGATATTGTCACTTTCTCTTTCTGGGCATTACTTCTCTATAAAATGAGACTAGATGTTTCCCAAGCTCTCTTCCAGCTCTGTCATTCTGTGATTTAGGTCAATTGTTAGCAAATTAGAAGGACTGTTTTTGTAGTAGCAAGATGGGTTTTTACATTTTTAAATACAGTAAAACTTTATTTAGAAATATAAAAGCCATTCTTAGTTCATAGGCATACAAAAACAGTCTAGATCACCCGGGCCTACTTTTCTGATCCCTGTTCTAAGTTCTTAAGTAGTTCATAAGCTCTGATAACCAATTATGGTTAGATTATCCTAGAAGGCAACATAGAAAGACATTTACCTATATTTTTTATTCTTGAGGGATAAAATGAGGTATGTTGCTATATTAATCTGTTTTATGAAAATAGTTCAATTCCATTGGCATAAAGAGAGGAAGGAGTGAAAGATCTCTATAAAAGCTGTTTATTTTATTTTGTGTTGATTCTGTTTTTTGTTTTTTTTTTTTCAATACCTCTAAGATATCCCTAGAAATATCCCCTACATAACTACTGTGGGCATCAGCTGGATATATTCTTTGTGTCCCCTTCACCAAGTATGTTTTTAATTCTAGCCACATAGGAGTAATTGGAATAAGTTAATTTCATCTCTATTTGGTTCTGGCTGTTACTAATTGGGGCACTTTCTGTATCTGTATCTATTTATTCTTATTCTGTATCTATTTAGCTCTATGTACCATTAAAGGATGGTAACAGTTTTGGAATTACAGTATCCTCGGTATTAACTGTTATTTTAATGTTTATACTTCCTTAACACATACAAAAAAATAATCTCTTAAAAATGTGTGTAGACAGTTAGCATTCTCTCCAAACAGAGAAGGCAATTCTTAAGAGTCCTCTTAACATTACACATGAACATAGTTTAGAATTGTCAGATTAGCCTTGTCTCTTCTGTGACATCAGCACAAGAATATTTGTGAGATATCTAGTTTTATTTAGCTCTATAGATATTAATGTTTAGGATGTGCAAAAAATTTTATTGCTAATTTTTGCTCACTTCTTCTCTTTTCCTTTGCAGTGTAAAGTTAGCACTGTTGGATATCGTTCATCTTGCTCATATTGCAAGTTCCCAAGAGAAGGTAGGTGTATATTCATTCATTCATTTATCTGATTTGTTTGACATTTAAATTTAGAATTTTCTTCAGTTTTAGAGACTACATATCCTCAACTGTCTTCACTACATATGCATTACACTGTTTGTTTTTTTGTTTTTTCGATACTCTTAAGTTTTTTTCTAGAATTGTAGCTTCCTGATAAAACCCCAAATAGCCTTTCATATCAAGAACACTCATTGAAAATAGCTAGATATTTTTATATGTTGTAGTCTAATTCAATGATTAATCTAATCCTGTGTTGAGGAGGCTACAGTTGTAAGGAAAGTAGACTGGAGTCCTGATATCCAGATTAGAAATAAGAATCAATTGTCCTTGAAAGGTTGAGTCATTTATCTTATTTTGGTTGAATTAAATTGGCTTCCTTTGCTTTCTAAGGCCATTAATGAGTTTAGGAGTAATATTCATGAAGCAATATTAAAAGCATTCATATATCAGTGAATAGTACAAGTTGCCAGAGATGAATTCTAGCTCGTGTAATTTGGAACCAGATAGCAGAAATTTCATTGTTATTTTCTTTTGTCTACTAATAGAGGTCAAGGTTCAGCAGGAATTAGCTACCTATCCTGAATCCCAGAAATCACCAGCACAGCCAGCAGTACTTCCAGAGAAACAACAGACCCACCCTCAAGGACCACCTGACAAAGAACCTGAGACCAAAAAACGAGAAGAAGGAAGAGAGAGACGGTTAGGCCAAGAGCAAAGGAGGGACTCTGAAAGGTACCCTTCTCGGAGGGAAGGACATGACAGCTCCACCAGAAGAGACAGCGAGAAGGAACAGTGGCCTGGAGAGTCACGTCAGGATGGGGAGAGCAAAAGTAAGATGCATGAGCTTTATCATTATTATCTTTAACAGTTAGATATATTTAGATTTCAACATGTTTTCAAGAAAAAAGTTCTAATTTACAAGTTGACAGGGAACTTTCCAGCTTTTTCCTCTTCTTTCCTATGACTTATATTAGGAACAATATTTTATTTCTAGAGTTGTGAATATTTTGATATAATTGTAAAAATTACACTTCTATACATAGAACTTTTAGAGCAAAGTTTGGGATCTTGATATCATTTTGTCTTGGAGAAGGGAAGGGAATAATCATTTAAGCAGCACCTATTATGTGCCAGGCACTGTACTAAATACTTTTTATAATTATTATCAAGGGAGAATTCTGAGAAGATGGTAGGTAGAGTAGGTCAGAAAATTCTAAACTCTTCAAATTTCCCTCACAAACAAAACAAAATTTGCCTCAGGGAGAACATAGACTGGTGAAAAACAAATAAGACTTGGGGCAGAACAGGCTCCTTCTGGAACAACCCAAGAAGACCTGAAGAAAGTGGGGTTTAATCATTGTGAAGAACATATGAATACCTCCAGGCTAACTCCACAGAAAGAGTCATTGGGGAGCCCTGAGGCTAGCTGGGTTTTGAGGTAGCCTCATCCACTATCACTGGAATTTTCATCTCTGGGAGTTTGAGTCAGGGAAACTAAGGAAACCTGGGCTGATAAAGAATGCCATGCCCAACTATGCTACTGAGATGCAGCTCTGGGTAAGAAACATCTGGTGAGTGCAGAAGCAGTGAAGTAGGACATTGCTGACATAAGGCACTTGCAGGAGGGTTGAGTTTTTGCTTTGGGGTTCTGGACCAAGGGAAAGCCAAAGTGAAGACAGAGGCACCATTCCCTCCCCCTTTCCCCACCCCAACCCCATAATTAGAGGTACTTACACTAATGGTTTACATTAAAAAAAAAAATAGGCAAAGAAAAACCCAACTATAAAAACTTACTATGGGAATAGAGAAGATCAGAGATCATCTTCAGAGGAGGAAAGTTAAGTTAAAAAATATGCTAGAACTACAATTAGAATTGTATGAAATTTATTGTCAACAACAATAAAAGATCACAGTTCCTGAAATAATATATATCAATAGTCAAAAGAAGTAGGTCTATGGCCAGAAATATCATATCCAGTAAAACTAATATTGAATGGAAAAAAATTGATGTTCAACTTACTTTCAGATTTTCAGGACTTTGTTTCAACCAAATCTGAACTTAATAGAAATTTTGACATATTAAGAGCCAAGGGACTCAACAAGGACAAATTGTTTGTTTTCTATGTGGAAATGTAAACCATCTTTTTAAGATTTACTTCAGTAGGATAGTCCAAAAGAAAGACAGGGGCAGAGCTGAATATGTTCTGATTCTAAAAAGTAAAACTATTGTAATAAAGTTAAAAATATTAATTATGCTATACAAATGAGAGGCAGAGGAAGAATAGAGGGGGACATCCATTGATGCTTAAGGATTTTGTCAGTAGATTCCAGGGTTTTCATGAATTTGTATCAAAAAAGAGTGATATCTTTATTTTCATTAACCTCTAAGTAAAATTTACCATTTCCTTCAGTTATGGCCGTAAACCATGATTCTGAAAAGGTGTTTCTATGTTTTCCTAGACTGCCAAAAGTGTCCATAACACTGAAAAGTTAGAACTTGCTGCTCACACATTGATCAGAAAGTGATACAGATTTATTATTAAGGTTTCTCTTATAAATTTTAGAATTGTTTGACATGAGAGAGACTGATGTAGGACTTGTCTTGCCCAGCATGGTGTGCCCTCATCAGAGAAGGTGCTGTACTCTATAAACAAAGCAGAGTTGAATTAGCTCAGAAGAAGTGTGAGAGGTGCAGAGTTAGAGAAATCACTCCAAATGTACATGAGGACTATTTCTGTCCAACCTGTGGCAGAGATTCCAAGTTTGTATTGGGACTCTATTCTAACATAATGGAAATGGACTATAGGACCAAGTAATTTATGAGGGCCTTTCCAGTTTCAAAAGGTTATGATCCTATGGATTTGCATTTTTTAAATGACAAGAGATTGAATTATATAAACAAAAATCTATGGAACATTGTTTCAGATTTCTAATTTTGAATCATAAAGAAAAGGGAAAAGCCTGACCCAACAGAGTATAATTTATAAATGCAGTCAGTATTACTGTATAGAAAATATTTATTATGTAGGATAAAGACTCCATTAAGGGTCTGGTATTTATAAGAGAACTGCCAATACCTTTGTCTTTTTTTTTCTTATTCTCATCTCTTTCTGCCACCTTTTGCCTTGCCAGCTATTATGCTTAAGCGAATTTATCGGTCCACTCCACCAGAAGTAATTGTGGAAGTGCTAGAACCCTATGTCAGACTTTCTACTGCCAATGTCCGAATCATCAAGAATAGAACTGGCCCCATGGGCCATACTTACGGCTTCATTGACCTGGATTCTCATTCGGTGAGTTGCCCTGGTTTTAAATGTTGAAGGCATGAGGATGACAGGTAAGATCATTGAGGAAGCTTGGGGAATTGTCATTTGGAGGGCTGTCTTGGTCATACAACTTTACAGAATATGTTAAGTATTTGTTGAATAAATAAGTGAGTCAATCACCATTTGTTAAGAATTTCTTAGTTGCCAGTGCTGGGTTACAGATACAAAAAATAGTTATCCTTTCTCTCAGGGCTCTTACAAGTTGATGGGGCAACACAAAAGGAAGCTGAAAAATGAGTTGGAGGAAGGTGGGAGTGGGATGGAATATGATAGGAAGGTCAAGTAAATGTCAAAGTACAGCTCAGGAGAGGAATGAAGCAGTGTCGAGCTGAGCTCTCTTTAAATGGATAATTCAGAGTTTGTGGCTTTATCTACAATCTGAGGGAAGGAAGGTAGGATGGTAGGAAGGATATGAGTCCCAGGGCCAATGGGATCTTGCAGTGTAGTGAGATCTTCACAATAAGGAGCTTCCTGGAGTATGAAGGGAAAGTTAAGAGAACTTTCAAATTAGTATAGCCTTTTAGAGGCGAAATGAGAAAATGAAGGCAATGAAGGGCAAGACTCCTGAATTATCTTCCTATATCACTATTGTTTTGATTTGTGATTTTTTGACAAATGAAACAGTGACTTTTCTTCATGTTTTGAGATAGAATTTATACTTTGTTTGAGCCCTCCTTGTTTATTTGGATAATAGGAAATAATAATGATTAGTAGTGGTAGCTTTTCTTACAGGATTTTGGCATAAAATATTTGGGACTTGATGGAATACATAAAGGTGATGTTTTTGACTTTTTCTTCCTTTGCAGTACAATTGACAGCTTAAGATTTTCTTTGATTTGTTTTTCAGTAAGATTTTCTCTAGTTTTATATATAGTTGAAAAACTATAATAAAGACTAGAAGAAAATAATTAGCATTTTTATTGATTTTGATGATCCAGAATCCCAAATATTGAACTAGAATGATTGCATATCAACTGATGTCTGAATGAAACAGAACAGATATGACCTCTGATAACTACTGTGGCACTTATTCTGACCTGTACTCTTGGAAGGCGTATACCACTTTCCATTTGAAATTTGATTAAACACCTTAAGTTTTTAGATTAGAAAACATTTGGTTAAGAAACAATTAACTAATTTAGAATGTTCCAAATTTTTGATGATGAATATTGAATTCTATTCCATTAGGCCCAGACCTTTTCTTTAGCTTACAATTTCCCTCTTTTTTTCTAGGAGGCCCTTCGGGTAGTGAAGATTCTACAGAATCTAGATCCCCCATTCAGTATTGATGGGAAGATGGTGGCAGTGAATCTTGCTACAGGAAAACGAAGGTAATCTAGTCTGTGGGGCAAGATTTCCCTAGTTTTGAGCTATGGTTGATTTTGCCTGCTAGCATCCTCATTTTTCTTTCTTTGATGCTTATTCTTTTCCTCAATAGTAATGGTAGCTTGTCCTATCCATTTTACTGTCTAGCATCTTAGGGTAGAACACCAGAAAATATTGTATATTTGTGACTGCATTTTACAAACTGCAGCTTATCTCCAGATAAGGACTTCAGAGACAGGGTCACAAGAATCCTATTTCTTTGCGGTCATCCTTCAGTCTATCCCTGGCTAATAGGAAATGTTATTGCTTTTAGCGTTACAGTAGTAGGCAGGCTCCATTTCATGCTCTCCCATCTGTGATGCTGTAGAAAATATGATTAAAAAAAAAAAAAATCCCCAAAGTCCTTAGATATCTCACTTGCCTTTTCTCTTATTGGCTTGAGAGCTTATGTTCCCTACTCCTTTAATCTACTCTTCATCATCACCACCTCACCACCACCACCACCATGTACTTTTTTTTTTCTGGGTTCCTTTAACTCATATAACTTAAAAAAAGGGAAATTACTACCCCTTCCTTGCCATCTCTGAAGTAGTTGGCGCTTCTTCAGATTTTCAAAGTATTTTTTAAAATTTGTGGGTTTTTTCCTGAATATTTTTAGTAATTATAAAACAATAGACAAGCATCTAAAATAAGAAATAACAGAAGAGAGCTCCAAAGTTTAAAAAAAAAAAAAAAAGTCTTAGCATACTAATCTTCAATGAGATATAAATGGAATTTTATTCATCTTTCTTTGCTTTCTTTACTTAACGCATCTTTTGTTTCTTGTGTATCCCTGACATTTTGTCTTTCTTTTTGTTCCTGGGGATAGTGTCTGTCCTTTCCTTCCCCCAAACTTATTTTACACTTAGATTTTGGTAAAGCAGTAGAGAATATAGACTCTGTTGGGTCTTGAGCTTCACAAAGGATTTAAACATCTTGCTTTATATTTTTGAGAAAAAAAAAATCATTTTTAACTTGCCTCTTGCAAGGAAGTTCTTTTCTATATCATTAAAAAAAGTAAAATTCTAATGTAGGGATATGAACTAGTTTCCTGAATATGAAATCAGGAATTATTATAACATGTTTTGTGCCTCAGTTATATGATTCCATTAGACAAAACTATTCATACTTACCCCAAGTCATCCATTCAGTAGTATAATCTGGATAATCTGTAGATCTATTTTTCCACTTGCAAAATGAGAAAAGAATTAATTGGTATTGAAGTGGTATGAATAGAAATGTAAGTACTACAAAATGCAGAGAACCTACTACATTTTTGTGATAATAATGTAAAATTATAATGTATGTTAATTTGAGTGTATTTTGTTTCTTCTTTTATAGAAATGATTCTGGGGATCACTCTGACAATATGCACTATAACCAGGTAGGTTTGAGCAGATGTTTTAGGGCTGGAGGACATGTTATTAAAAATCCTAAGATTTTTCATCTCAAATAACTGAGAAAGTGATCTTGAATTTTTCTCTTGAGTACAGCTAAAAGTGGAAGATATTGTCAAGTGCTTTGCTCGTTAGTTTTAAGACTTTAATTTCTGTTTTTTAGGGTAAAAAATATTTCCGGGAAAGGAAAGGAGGCAGCAGAAACTCAGACTGGTCCTCAGATTCAAACCGACATGGGCAACAATGTAAGAGGAATAATCTATAGTTTCTCTCTTCTTTCTTTTTGACTTGATCTACTGTTCTTATCATGATCCTGTGCTAGCCATAGAGGACTACCCCTAAACTTTAGCTTTCACAAGGCTCTATAGAACATACTACTGCCTTCAGATAGAGGCCAGAGTGAGGTTTTGGATTTTTGGTTTTTGGATGTGGTTAATGCAGGAATTTGTTTTGCTTTTGACTCCATGTTTTTGCATTAGGCTTTGTTTTTCATGGGACTATCGCAATGGGGAAGAGAAGGGAGAATGAATTTGGGTCTGAAAATATAAAAAATTGAATTTTTAAAAAAGGCTATGAAAAGATTTATAATCGGAGGATTATATTAAGTACCTTATTCTATGTGTATATAAGACTTTTGATGCTTTTCTTCACTTCTCTTGACTTTAGTTTCCCTCTCCATAAAATGGGGGTAGTGAACTAGTTGATCTGTAAGGTCCCTTCTAGCTAACAGTTTCTAATTTTATGATAATCCTAAGAGTGGGAGTTTCTGAATCATACCAAAATTTAACACTTTGGTGGAAATGATATTGTACTTATCTCCTAAGTTACTGAGGAATCCTACCATGTCCCTTAGAACTTCTTGAAGGCCCAAGTAATCACTTTCCCCCGCTTCATACTTGTCAATTTTTAGGTACTTTTTTGAATCAAGGCTCAATGTTAGTTAAAGTTAAACAAGAAATATCAGATAGTGTGATTTTTCTGTGTTGTAGATGTTTATTTAATATTATTTTCTGTTTCTCCCATCTGTTTTGGGTTGAGATTTTGTACTCACATCTCCCATCCCTACTAGCACAGTGGTTGGCACATACTACTTAATACTTATTGAGTAAATAAAATGTTTTAAATACTAAATCATTTCTTTCCTCTTGAATCCAATCCCATAACCTTCTTGATAAGTAGTCAGTCATTCAGCCTGCTATGGTAATCTCTTCAGGGATTCCTTGATTATGTCACTATTGCTAGTGACAATCCATGTCATAATTTTGAAATTTATAAAATTCTAAATATTTGGAAGTTTTTCTTTATTTTGATCCTTTTAACAATTAAAAATAACAGTGGAATAGATTTCCTGCAGAATGATCCTCTCACAAAAGGTTTCTAGACAAAAGTTAAATGACCACTTTTCAAAGATTTTATAAAGAGGATTTTTGTTAAAATATAAATAAGACATGAACATATTAAGATATGATTCTGTGACCCTCAAGTCTGTCTGTCTGGTGCCTTTTTGTCTATTGATCCTTATTTGGACTTCTTATATCTTATATACATCAGATATTTGAAAACTGCTGTTATGGCTTCCCTTAAATATTTTCATTTCAAGCTAAAATACCCCCATTTTTCACCCGATCCTCAACAGTCGCTTTCTTCTGTATATTATCATTCTCCAGGTCTGACTTCATTGAACTTATAGTTCACTAGAATCCCAAGTTCTTTTTGACATGAATTGCTTTTTTGATACTTTCCTTCCATCTTAGAATGGTGTCATTTGTTAAAAATCCAAGTGCAAGACTTTGCAATTGTCCCCCTTAAAGGCCATCTTGTTAGTTTTTATTTTGCCATTCTAACCTATGTTGTTGTTGTTTTTTATTATTATTCAGACATCCAGTTTGATAGTCATGTCATCCTTCATTCAGGCCATTGATAAAAATGTTAGATAGCACTGGACTAGAGTAATGAAATTTTTGCTACTCATTAGATCTAATTAGTCCCTCCCTTCTTCCCTACCTCTCCTCTTTTCTTTTCTTGAAATAGGGCTAAGTGCTCCCAAGAAACTATTTTAATGACCTAGAAAAAATAACAAAATTCATATGGAAGAATAAAAGTTTGAGAATTTCAAGGGAATTAATGAAAAAAAGCCAGATGAAGGTGTCTAGCTGTACCTGATCTAAAGCTATATTATAAAGCAGCAGTCACCAAAACCATTTGGTACTGGCTAAGAAATAAACTACTAGATCAGTGGAACATATTAGGTATACAGGACAAAATAGGGTACAATTATAGCAATCTAGTGTTTGGCAAACCCAAAGATACCAACATTTGGGATAAGAATTCATTATTTGAAAAAAAAACTGTTGGGAAAACTGGAAATTAGTATGGCAGAAACTAGATATGGACCCACACTTAACACCATATACCAAGATAAGATCAAAATGGGTCCATGATTTAGGCATAAAGAATGAGATCATAAATAGATTAGAGGAACAGAGTTTACCTCTCAGACCTGTGGAGGAGGAAGGAATTTATGACCAAAGGAGAACTAGAGATCATTATTGATCACAAAATAGAAGATTTTGATTACATCAAATTAAAAAACTTTTGTACAAACAAAACTAATGCAAACAAGATTAGAAGGGAAGTAACAAATTGGGAAAACATTTTTACAGTCAAAGGCTCTGATAAAGGCCTTATTTCCAAAATATATAGAGAACTGACTCTATAAGAAATCAAACCATTCTCCAATTGATAAATGGTCAAAGGATATGAACAGACAATTTTCAGATGATGAAATTGAAACTATATCCACTCATATGAAAGAGTGTTCCAAATCACTATTGATCAGAGAAATGCAAATTAAGACAACTCTGAGATACCACTACCTACCTGTCAGATTGGCTAAGATGACAGGAAAAGATAATGATGAATGTTGGAGGGGATGTGGGAAAACTGGGACACTGATGCATTGTTGGTGGAGTTGTGAAAGAATCCAACCATTCTGGAGAGCAATTTGGAACTGTGCCCAAAAAGTTATCAAACGGTGCATATCCTTTGATCCAGCAGTGCTACTACTGGGCTTATATACCAAAGAAATACTGAAGATGAGAAAGGGACCTGTATGTGCCAAAATGTTTGTGGCAGCTCTTTTCATAGTGGCTAGATACTGAAAGATGAATGGATGTCCATCAATTGGAGAATGGTTGGGTAAATTATGGCATATGAATGTTATGGAATATTATTGCTCTGTAAGAAATGACCAGTAGGATGAATACAGAGAGGTTTGGAGAGACTTACATGAACTGATGCTGAGTGAAATGAGCAGAACCAGGAGATCACTATACACTTCAACAACGATACTGTATGAAGATGTATTCTGATGGAAGTGGATATCTTCAACCTAAAGAAGATCCAATTCACTTCCAGTTGATCAATGATGGACAGAAACAGCTACACCCAGAGAAGGAACACTGAGAATTGAATGTAAACTGTTTGTACTACTGTCTTTTTACCCAGGTTACTTATACCTTCAGAATCCAATTCTTACCGTGCAACAAGAAAATTGGATTTACACTTATATATTGTATCTAGGTTATACTGTAAGACATTCAATATGTATGGGATTGCCTGTCATCTAAGGGAGGGAGTAGAAGGAGGGAGGGGAAAATTTGGAAAAATGAATACAAGGGATAATGTTATAAAAAAAAAATTTACTCATGCATATGTACTGTCAAAAAAATTATAATTATAAAATTAATTTTAAAAAAAAGAAAGAAAGAAGAAATAGGGTTAAGTGACTTGCCCAGGGACACACAGCTAGGAAGTGTTAAGTATCTGAGGCCAGATTTGAACTCAGATCCTTCTGACTTTAGGACTGGTACTCTACCCACTGAGCTACCTAGCAACCCCCTAATTAATTTCTTTTTTAAAAAAATATTTTTTATAGTAAAAATCAGTCTTCTTTTATCCCTCCACCCCTCCCATTTGAGAAAGAAAAACAAAACTTCTATTACCAGTTTGCAAAACAAATTTCCAAATTAGTCATGTCCAAAACAGACACACACACACACACACACACACACACACACACACACACACACACACACACACACACACATATTGCTTACTTTACTTTCCAGATTTCTTAAACCATTCCCTTCATTATTTTGTATAGCAAAAAAGTTTTCCATCTCTTTCATACACACATATACATACACTCAATAATTTGTTTATCCATTCTCTACTTGATAAACACCCCCAATTTCCAATTGTCAGTGCCAAAAGAGGTATATTTTTGTACATTTTTAGTTTGTTTTGTTTAGGACTTAAATCTCCTTTATCTGCCCTACATGTTATTTCTTCCTCTCCCTTCTGCACTTTCCCTCCCATTTCCTACAAGGTAATGTATAATATAAAACATCTCTGTGTTTATATTTTCTTTGATCAGTTCTTATGAGGGTGAAGTTCGTGTCCCACTCCCCTCCTCCCAACCTTTTCTTCTTATTTGATTATGAACCCTTATTACATGGGATAATTTTCCTTAACCTTTCTTATCCTTTCTCTTTAATGTACTCTTCCCCTTCTTTACCATTCTTTTTTTTTTTTTTTTTTAAGATTAACCAATCCCAAAGCTTTGGTTTAATTAAACTCATTCTTTTGATTTCTAAGGATAAGAGAATTCAGTCAATGAATCAATGGCCAATTAACAGTTGAATACCTACTAGTTGCCAAAAATTATAATAAGTTTTAGGGATATAAATACAAAAAAAAAGAAATAGTCTCAGCCCTCAAGGAGCTTATATTAAAAGGAAGCTGAAAAAGGTGGAGAGAGGTAGAGATCAGGGAAAGGTAAAGAAGCCAGAGATTTCCCAGAGTAGTCCAGCTAGATGAAAAATGAGAGATGATTTGAACTGAACTCCCCCATTAATTAGAGGTTTTTGAATTCCTGGTCCTGTTAACTTCTTGGAGATGTGGTGGAGAAGTCTGTCTCCTTTTTGCCAAACTGGACTGGAAAAGTGATTCACTAGGATTTTTTTCTTAAGATTTTTCTGGTCAGGATTTGACTAGTTTGTTTTCTAGGTCTTTTTGGAGCAACTAGAGATGAAACCCACTATACTTCTTTCTATTTATTCCTTTACCATCTTAGTTCCCATCTAACCCACTAATCTAGACTGTTGGCCAGACTCCATCTTCTCATTTTATTCACAAAGATTTTATGAGAAACTTTGTCAAACACTTTGATATAACATGTATCCTACTGTTATTTGACAATCTAATAACCCCATCAGTAAAGGAAGTTAAGCCTGCCATGATTTTTTTAAAAGAAGTTTTTATTAATGTCTTCTGTTCTTCTGTTTCACTCTAGGTCATTCCAAGTCTGTATTTATGACTATTTTATGCTTATGAGAAAGACTAATATTGACTTCTTTCTTTTTTAGCTTCATCTGACTGCTATATATATGATTCTGTCACTGGTTACTATTATGATCCTTTAGCTGGAACCTATTATGACCCCAAAACACAGGTGATTTTTAAAATTTTGTTTTGACTACTTTTGTTACTTTGAAAATGCACATTAATATGTAATAAAAGCTTATAGAACTAGAGTAAGGAATAAGGAGGTCTAGCTTCTATTACCACCTTTATTACTTTCTAGTGATTTTGAACAAGTTAAAAAAACAAAACACTGAAACATAATCCATTGACTTCACTTGTAAAATGATGCTGGTTCATAGTTTTGATATTAGTATTAATTAGAGTAATGGATATAAAAAGTATTAGTAATAGAACATTTTCTAAAGTAATGGGATTTTTTCTCCAAACAAATTTACATAGCTATCTTTTACAGATTTAATTCTTTATTTATAAAGAAAAGTTTTGTATTAATTTCTGAATATTCGTGTATCTATTGCATTAGGCCTGCCAGGTTTGAGGATATGGAAAATCATTTAAAGTTCAATGATCAAGGTTACATATAATTCCAATTTTTTGCCCCTTAAATTATTCATGGATTTAGTCTCTATGGTCCTTAGTTTTCTCTTGAAAAATGAGAGGGTTGTACTACATGTTTTCTAAAGTCCTTTCTAGTTTTAAATCTTCTAATTCTATGATTTAGGTTGGCAAAAATCAATTAGTCATCCTGAATCCTAGATTTCTACTCTTAATCATTTGCCCAGCTTATTTTGAAGTCCCAGGACTTATCTCGGATTTTATTAGGATCAGGGATATTTTTGAAAAGGACTTTTAACCCCAGACTTAACCATTGTTGTTTAGATTTAACATTGTTGGGGGTGGGAGGAAAACTCTAGGTTTAAAAAACCACAACATTAAGCATTTATTAAATTCCTGATGCATGGAGAGCATTCTGACAGGTTCTAGAAAGAGATGAAAGATTAGTAAATCATGATTCCTGCTTTCAGGAAGCTCAGCAGTAATCAGCATTGGAGGATCATAGAAGCCCCCTCATTTTGCAAATAAAGAACTAAAGCTAGGAGAGCTTAAACCAACTTTCAGTGGACTTGAATCCAAATTTCCCTGATTCTGAGCCTGACTCTTAATTTGTTATACCATGCAGTCTCAAAATGAGGCTAAGAGGGAGTCAGGTGCCTTACCCATGGTCACACACAGGCTAGATTTGAACCCAGAATCCAAGGCATATATTTTGTTCAATATAGCATCACTCAGATTGTGTGCTCTGTGAGGTTTTAGAGGCAAGGTAATTTAGTAACTAAAAAGGGTCATGGAAGACTCTTGAAAAAATTTAGTATTTGACTTGAGTTTTAAAGATGTGTAGGAGGCCAATGGTTAAAAATGGCACATCCCAAACCCAACAATAGCATGAAAAATGGCACAAAAAAAAAAAAAAAGCGCCACTGTATATTTGAGGGTAGAGATGCATCTTATTTGTCTAGGATATAGAACATGTGAAAGGAAATAATAGATTAGTTTAGAAAAGTGGGGTAGAGTCAAATTGAATACCTTGAGTGTTAGGACAGGAGTATTATTCTGTAGGTAAGTTAGGAACCTTTAGTGATTTTGAAGTAAATAAAGAGCTGCTAAATTTTGAGTAGGCAAATGACATGGTCCCAACCTGTGCTTGGGAAAAATCCCTTTGGTGGTTGTTTGGAGGATAAATTGAAATTGGGAGAGTTTTTAAGGTAAGGAGAATTATTAGAAGACAGTTGCAACAATCTAAGCAAGAGGTTTAGAACAAGAGAAAGTTAAAGGCCTTGAGGACAAAGTTGGCTATGTGATTAAATCAAGCCAGAGGGAGAAAAGAGATGCAAGATGAAGATTGGTCAAGGAATCAAAAGATTCTAAGGGTGGAGATTTAGTATAATATTGGAAGAGCAAGAAAGAGACATAGTTGGTTCTATTTGGAGAATGGAATTTAGAAATCTAAATTTCTGAGATGAAAGATTTTAAGGTCTGAAGTGTGATATTTTGATTTGGGACTACGATGGGGGGAGAAGTAGTAGATCTTTGGAGTTGAGGTTAAAGAACAGAGAAGTAAATTTAGTGGCGAATTGTTTTAATTTTTTTTTTCATTTTGACCTCAAACATAAAAAATGAACACTTCAATATGTGCAGAAAAGAGGGTTATTATATGTGAAACTGAATTTATTTTTTTAAAGTGCGTAATTTAGTATGATGGTGACAAAAGTATGTCACCTATGTGATCCTTTTGAACTTGCTTTTGCTTTCTTCTGTTTTGTTTCTTTGATGCTCTTTTAATCTTCTTTTTTCATCACTAATATTATCTACAACTTCCCCTCACCAAAATAGAAACTTTGCCTTGTCACAAATATTTTCAAGAGAAACAAATCATCCCAGCCTTATTTCTTAATAACCCTCTAGCAAGAAGTTTATATACCACAAGACCCTGGGTCACCTGGGGCAGAAAACAAGGGGAAGAAACACAACAGTCAAGGAAAACCAAATGAAAAGAAAGATGCTTCCAAAAGAGATAGCAGGGAAAAAAAAGCTCGAAGCACACCCACAAAGGTAAGAAAGAAATCTTTTCGTTCTTTTGACTGTATAGTTTTTACTGTCTGACTTTTTTTCATATTCCCCCCTTTGCAAAATGTAGATTATTTCACAGCCCTTTCTTGTTGGAGTAGAGATATGGATAAGATTTAAAATAGTAGCTAAATTCTGTTGTCAAGTACTATATTACCCAATTTGTATCTCTCTACTTCTTACAACCTGCTTTGTTTCTGTGCCTTAATGGTCATATGTAAATTTTGCTCTAAGTGATAACTTCATCTTAAGTTTCATACTGTTTATTTGATTTCAGGAAATCTCCAGTGAAGGGAAGGCCTCTACTGAAGATGTCTTCAAGAAACCACTACCCCCCACAGTGAAGAAGGAAGAGAGCCCCCCACCAGTATGGCTTCTTGACAGGATTCAGGGGATAGAGATAACCTTGTATTTGATTAAGGGATAGCAATTATATGTGATGCAAGGATTTTATTCTTTTCTTTCATCAGGGGAAAATTGAAAAACTAAAAAAAAAATTTGAGGGAAATGTGTTAGCTATAATAGTTATTGCAACTTTTGACCTGTAATACTTTCTTGGCTCACTTTACCTTGACAAATGCCAATGAGCAAGAAGTAGAGTAAGACATAGGTATTGGAATATGCCAGAACAGTGAGGAGGGGCAGAGATAGCCCCATTTTATTTAAAATTTAGTTTTGGTTGACTTGTGAAATTTTCATTTCACTTCCAAATGTAAGTTTTGAGAACTTCAGGTTTCTCAGTATACCTGAGAAGAAAGAGAACAGATAAATGAAAAATAGACTTAAAAAATGACCCAGAGATAAACAAACAAAAGTTTAAAACAGATATTTTCTTGTCTTTGCAGCCCAAGGTGGTAAATCCTTTGATTGGGCTTTTGGGTGAGTATGGAGGAGACAGTGACTATGAAGAAGAGGAAGAAGAAGAGAAGCCCCCCCCTGCCCAAACTCGCCCTGCACAGACCCCCCAGCGGGAGGAATTGTCCAAAAAGGAAAATGAAGAAGACAAGCTCACTGACTGGAATAAGCTAGCCTGTCTGCTCTGCAGAAGGCAGTTTCCTAATAAGGAAGTGCTGCTCAAGCACCAGCAGCTCTCCGACCTCCACAAGGTAGCAGGGTTGGAGTGGAGGAGAGGGAGTGACAATGATCCCAACCCATTATGTGGGCATTAAGACCCTGCAGTGGGTGCCTTGCTGGACTCGGGATTGGCAGGACATTCTTGAACTTTGATCCTAGGGAAGTCACCCCATATCTTCATCTGCAAAATGGGGTGATGGTAGTAGAAGCTAATGGTGTGAGTCATGAGAACCAAATGACAAAATAAAATCCTTCACAAAATCTAAGAGCTATTTAAATTCTAGTTGTTATGATGTCAGTGAGGTTCAGAATCATCTCATTTTTTCATCTGGCTTTCTTCCAGTATTCCTCAGCTTCTCCCTCTTTATTCAAGTTAATTCTTGTTATGTCTGACTCTTTGTGAACCCATTTGGGTTTTCTTGACAAAAATGCTGGAGTCATTTGCAGTTTCCTTCTGTAGCTCCTTTTACAGATGAGGAAACTGAGGCAAATAGGGTGAAGTGACCTGTCTAAGACCACACAGATAGTGTCTGAGGCCAGATTTGAATTGAGGAAGAGGAGTCTTTCTGACTCCCAAGTTTGGCACTCTATCCACTTTGCCATCTGGCTGCCTCATTTAACAGTTAAACCTATTAACAATTAAATTAACTTTAATGAAATCAAAATTTTCCTTGTTACACATGAGTTGTCTTGAGAAAAATATCCTTTCTGACTAAAATAATAGAATCAAATTAAGTGGCAATGGTTGTCAGACTGATATCACAATTCTAGGGTATAGGTTCTAAAGGCCAATCCTATTCTCAGTTTTTTGCTGTATTTTTGAAATTTTGAAACTCAGATTCTAGTCCTAGTTTAAAGTATGTATGTATGAAGTAAATAAGGAAGAAGGGAGGATTTATTAAGTGCTTGCTGTGCTTCTAGAATTGTGCTAAGGGCTGGGAGTGGGGTATATACGAGTTTTACTTTCTCCCCTCAAGAAAGGTCCTTACATTCTAGCAGGAGCCAACTGGGAGACCTGAGATTGAGGAGTGCAGCCATAGAACATGGATTGGGCTTTCAAATAGTCAAGACAGCCCATCCCTCAGGGTAGAAGTTCCAAAGCTAAAAGGCATAGTTCTCCAAGGCATGATCTTTCTTTAGAAGTCCAGTTGACAGGGTGCCATAGCATCAGGGTTTCACAGCAATACCATGGCTAGAATGAAGTATTATGGTCTGGGCCTGGCTTAATATAGTAGAGAAGATTTATTTCTATGATTTATTAACCTTGTGACTATGGACAAAGTCAGGTAATGTTTCATTTTCCTTCTCTTTGAAATGAATTGGACTAATAAGTCAGCTAAACTTTATCAAGTACCTACTATGTGCCAGACAGATACTGTGCTAAGTTCTGAGGTTACAAAGAAAAGCAAAATATTCTGCTTACAGTCTTAACAAGGTAATTGAGGGTCACAAACAATTAGTGTCTGGAGCAAAATTCAGGTCTTCCTGATTCTAAAGTCCAGGTTTCCGTCCATTGTACCACCAAGCAGCCTGTGAAATCTGAATCTGATTCCAAATGTAGCTTACTTTGCACTGCACCAGCAGTACCTGGAGCAAAGCCACTTCCTACTAGGAAAGTGATGTGCCCCTACCCTGAACTTCATAATCATGCTAATTCTTGTGCTGATATGGTGCCTGGCTTCTAGACTGCTACATTTGCATTAAGGAGTGGGGGGAGGAGGGGATGTTAGAGACAAGCATGCATTTCTTTCTGAGCTCCCTTCCTGAGAAATTCTTGGTCATGTATCTCCTTTCATCTTGTTACCTAATAATTTGGCATAGAGAAGAGGAAATTGAGGTGTAGTCTTAACTATAAGCCATACATTGAGTCAGTGACATAAGCCAGGCTAGTTTAGATACTCTGCTCTGAGAATGGCAAGAACGGTTAGGTTTTCAAACTTCTCTGACTTTAGAAAGAGGATGGAAAGAGAAAAGGAGGGGTCACATATATTAATTGGAAGAAGCCTAAGGCTTTTACTAGGAGTGGCTTTCTTTTTTTTCCCAATAGTATTTTTTCTAAATACATGGAAAAGGTTTTTAGCATTCATTTTTATAAAACTTTTTATGTTCCAAATTTTTCTCCTCTCCCTTCCCCCCCTTCCCCAAGACAACAAGCAATCTGATATAGGTTAGCTATATTCAGTTCTTTTAAAGATTTCATATTTGATGTATTGTGCAAGAAAAATCAGATCAAAAGGGAAAAAACCATGAGAAAGAAAAAAAGCCACTACTAAAAAAAAAAAAAAAAATCCACATGATCCAGGAGTAGCTTTCTAATAGAAACTCACAGAATGTTCTTTTTACTCAAAATTCCCCTTATTTTCACAGCAAAATCTGGAGATCCACAGAAAAATAAAGCAGTCTGAGCAGGAGCTGGCATATCTGGAGAGGAGAGAGCGGGAAGTATGTTTATTAATCTTTTCTCTATTTGCTAATTTTCATCCCTCCTCAGAGTAAAATTAAAGAGTTCTTTTCTTGCTACTTGTAATGTTTGGGCTATCTTTGTCAAGGTCCTTTGGACAGGCCCTGCTCTCAGCAGGATAGACACCATGAGAATGGTCAGGAATAGAGTTTAGGGTCTTTATTTTGGGCCCTTTAATCTTAGTGCAGGAAGCAGGACAGCCACCAGGAGGATGGTCAAAAATGGAATGTCTCAATTCCAATCCTCAGCCCTTATATACCTTACTACAATTACATTATAGCATACTGAATTTGTGTGAACTAGAGAACCATATTAAGTACTAAGCTAGAAAACTATTACATCACCATATTAAGTACTAAGTATATATGTGAATTAGAGAACCATCATTTCATCAATTCTACTGAGTTAACACCTTGTTTCAACTATACTTTTCCAGAAGTATACCCACCCTCTATACTACTGACAGTTATGTCTTACATTTTGGTTTCTAACAGGGAAGATACAGAGAAAAAGGAAGTGACCGTAAAGAAAAACTCCATTTTTCAGATTCCCCAGACAGGAAACGAATGAAATATTCCAGGGACACTGACAGGTGAGTCATCTTTTCTTGGTTTAATGCTGGTAAGGCATTAGGTTCTGGCCTATCCATGGTCTTTTAGTCGTATTACTTCATATGTAGGAGATATAAATATGCCACTTGTGAAGCAAATAGAAAGTATCTTTTTTTTACTCTGAATGTTAAACATTATCACTAACCTTATATTTAATTACTATCATCCAAATAAAGTGTTGATAATAAACTGTAGGTGTCTTAGGGGTCTGAAGCCACTAGGGCAGAAGAAGCACTATTATACTGTAGAGTGAGCATTGAATTTGGAGTTTGAGAATCCAAATATTTTGCTGACTGGTTTTTGGCAAAGCATTCGATTTTTCTAGACCTAAATTTCCTTACTCATTCGTAAAACAAGTACTTTGGATTAGATAAACTTGTGGTCTTTTGATGTGTATGTTGTGTGTGTTGTGCAAGTGGGTCAAAAGCCAATAGATTTTATCACTGTCACAAAATGGATCTTTTAGCAAACTGGAAATTAAAGAATCCCAATTAAGCCAGTACTGCTAATTTTTTGGTTTTTTTTTTTTTCCATTGACACACTTTTTTTGGCTAAGGCCACAGAGTTCTATGGGAATAATAGCTATCATAATGGTTAATACTAGCAAGAAATAGCTAGTAGGATTTTAAATTTTCAGCTTAATTTGGTACTTCAGTACTAATTGCAGAAGTTGAGTTTTTTTAAAATTAAGAGCATGTAGAAAGGGGAAAGGTAGTAGGAATTTCACAAGATCAGTGAGACTACTCTTGAGATTTGATTTTTCTCTATATGAGGTTTAATGTCTTTTGAAATGATGGTTTTTGTTCTGACAGTCAACCAAAGGCAAATGCTTACATACAATTGGTTCTTTTGCAGTGATCGTAAATCTTCAAATAAAGTAGGTATTGACAGCAACAGTAAAGGAAGCAGTGTACTGCAGTCCCCAGGTTGGAAGAAGGGAGCAGGTCTGGGATATGGTCAATCAGGCCTAGCCTCAGCAGAAGAGGTAAAGGATTTTTATCTTGTTTATCCATAACTTTTTAAAACCTCTGTAGTCTTCTGTGAACAAATGTTGTCTTAATTCTGCTTCTTCTAACAGTGCCTTGCACCAGTTGACATAGGAAGTGATTGGAGAAAGGATTGTTCAGTTTGTTTTTAGGAAACAGTATTTCCTAGAGTTGATTTGACATAGACCTGGAATAGAAGGGAGAGATAAGGCTAAGGATGACATGGAAAAGCCAAGAAGACACTATACTTAAGTGATAAGGAAAATGGAGCATAAACTAAATCTTTTTCTAAATGAAATGGTAGAGAAACACTAGGTATAAGGGGAAAGAAGGTAGAGACGAGAACTGGGAAGGAGCTTCAAAAATAATTCAGTGTCAGGATTTTTTTTTTAGTTAAAATATTTTTACTTTGAAAGTAATAAAGCTATCAAATGTGCATTTGATTGTACATGAAACTCCAAATATTTCACACAACTTGCTTTTCCTTTTAAGTATACAATAAATGCGACATGTAACTTGTAAAGCTAAAATTGTACAATTCAGTTTAGTTGAAAGCTAAAATTTGGGAAACACTACTATAGCATACCACTCTGTCATCCACAAGCTGATGTCTTTTATTTGGTGGGCTAACTGAAAGCTGTTTTGATGAGTTGGGAAATTCGAATTTGTTCTATTGAAATTTAAACTCTGTTTTCTGAGTCTTTTGGGGGGTATTTCTTGGTATAGCCTCTATGGTGCATACAACTCTTTATCTCATTATTGTTAAAACATCTTTGGTTCAGAATGTCCCGTACCCTCCAGAAAATTTGATGGCCAGGTGAAGCACTGAGACCAGCTGTATAATAGTCCTTTCTTTGCCTTGTTTTTCAGACTGAAGGCTGGACAAGGGGGTCTGGTGTTGGATCACAAGGGAAACCTAGCAAGAGGCAGTCAAATGAGACATACCGAGATGCTGTGAGGAGAGTCATGTTTGCTCGATATAAAGAACTTGAGTAAAGGATTGAGAGAATTCCCACAGGGTGCAACCTTCTTTTGTGTCTGTCTGTCTCTCCTTTTGTTTTGTTACTGTTCTTGCTGCTAGAACTTTTTTTAAATAAAATTTTTTTCAATGTGATGAATATATATTTTTTAATCTGCTACGTCTTTACCATCCCCCTACCCTCAAACTATATATATTTTTTGAATCAATGTGAGCTCTTGTGCCTTTCTTTTTTGAATTCCTTCATGCTTCAGAAATGTTAGCTATAGTTTTGGACCTTTGCTACAATAATCCAGTATCATGGCGAAGGGAATCTGTCATAGAAGAAGTCTTACAAATCACATAACTTCTCAGTATCCCAAAATACCTCTCCAAGAGACAGATTTACAGAGGTGCATGCATTCATTAGTAAAGGGAGTTGGCTCAATGGAAATTCACGTACCCATGAAATCACAACTTTGATTTTAAGGAACTAATAATCTGTGCTTTAGATATTACCTTCATTAAATTTCACAACTCCTTAAGTTTTAAGGTAATTGTGATATCTTATCTTATTTTTTTCCTACCTGTGCCTGAGGAGTTTCTATTGTTTCTGAGGAACTGAATTGGGCTTTATCCAGTACTGGCTGAGTTATGATGGCTGATTCTCCATATGCTATTGTTAATTTCTGTGGTAGCTTGAACTTCTCTTTAGGTTAAATAGTACCTTAACTCAAGATTAGCAGCTACATAACATAGGGAACTACTATTATTAATAAAAGTAGAGAAATTGCCTTTTGAGAGGGTCCACATAGTTGTCAAGATTGGGCTAATGATTTATTTCATTGTTTAAATTTATGATCTAAATTCCAACACTAACTTTGCTCATGGAAGCAGAGGGTGAATGACGGGGTGTCCAGAGGGGAAGCTTACTGATTAAAGGTAACTCTTCTTTGATGGAAATTGGTTAAAGGTATTTAGCATATATCACCATTGAGGGTTTCTAGAATATTAATTGAAGGTACAAGATGTACTCTCTGAACCTTTCTCCCTAAAAAACTTAATGTCTTTAAATATATACTTGTTAATTTGAATAGAATTTTAATAATTGACCTACCTTAATCACATCCTTAGTTACACCCATCATTGAAGTGTTAAGTTTTTTCACAAATGATGGCTTCTCATTTTATTTAACTTTTGAGAATCTGGCAGCATTTCCTTATCAATAATACCGGTGTCATTTTGTAATGTACAGGATATGAGTATCCAGAGAAGGTTAAAATAGTAATTTATTTCTTTGACAATGCTGATTTTTTTTTAAAACTTTTTAATTTTGACGATTTTGTGCCATTTCTAATATTTATTAACCTCTGTGATCTGTGGTAAATTGTGCCTTTGCTCTCAGCCCACATTTTATTTTGCATCAAGAACTTGAAGGGGTTGGATTAGGTGATCTCTCCATTCCCTTTCTATCTATAAATCCTATGAACATAAAATCTTTCAGTTGTGTTATATTATGTGACCAGAGCAGCCAAACTAAGTACTCAAAGATTCTTATCAAGAACTTGGGAAGTACTTGCATTAAATTTGGGAAATGCCACAATACAAAGGCACAAGTCCTGAACCTTGGTTCTGATTTACCATGTGTTACTGTGTAAGATCCTATGGCCAGGGACTATACTCCATCAGCATCTAACCAGGGTCTTGGAGGCAGTGGATCCATGAACATAAGTGAATGAGGTAACGAATAAACAGTTTTAAGTAATAGATTCTTAATACCTATTCATCCAAAAAAGGGTGGGAGCACTGAGTGTTTAGCAATGCGCTAGCCGCTATGTAAGATTTGCTAAGTCCCACTTTAGGCGCTGTCCGTTTCTAAACCTGCCCAAGTTGTAGTTTTTAAGACGCCGGTCTCTACGAGCAGCAGGCTTCCGCATATCCCCGCGGGGCCTTCACCTCGGAGGCGTCTCCTCCGATGTTTATAGAGCCCATCTTCAATTCCAGATGGGATTGAACCGAGCTCTACTTTTCTTTGGCCTGCCTCGGGCCTTCTCGGAAGGGGTGGAGGGCGCAGGGCAGAACCCAGAGGGACCTTCCACGGGGTCACCTGTAGACCAGACAGGTTAATGAAGAGTACAACCAAGGGGCTGTGCCGCCAGCCACTGCAGCAGTACAGAGCTCCCGGCCTTCCCACTCCCACACTCGCCCTCCGGAAGGAGCCTCTTGTGGCACAATCAGGAAGTAACAAAGGCGCCAGGGCCCCGGCGTGGGGCCCAGGGAGCCACTATGAGGCAGACCGGCCTGGGGGTTCCTGGTCTGACCCCCCTGCCTCTCCCTAGGATAAGGCTGGGCTGAGCAGAGCTCCTCTCCGAGGGGCCGTGGGAAGGCACGCTTGAGGAGAGGACCCTAGGGCCGAGGACTTCGTCCGCTGGCTACCCGAGGGAGCGAAGGCCGGGGCCTGCGCCGCGGGGCACACAAGGAAGGGACTCCCCCACCCCCCTCGCATTTCTCCCAAAACCTCTCGGGACCTCCTACTCAGCTGCCCCCTCCCTCTTGACTGTCACTATAGGCCTCGGCTCCGGCAGCAAAACTATTATGAGGTGATTTTTAAGTTGTTTCCTGACGACTCTCTATCGCCAACCCAATTAAACGAGACACTTCCTTCCACAAAGAAAGCAAAGTGCGTAGGCTAGTAACAGGAAAAAAGGATTCCTTGCAGCTGAAACCACACCTCCCAGCAGCCACCGCGCAACGTTAGAGGGCCGGAGAGAGCGCGTCGCGCATGCGCGTCCATTGGAAGCTTCCAGCAGGCGGCGGCCAGCCGAGCGGGGCGAGGAGCAGTGTGGGTAGGAGACGGCGGTCTGCGGAGTCGCCATTTTGTTCAGGTCCTGGACCGTCGCTGGAGCCTCTGAGACGCCGAGCCGCGAGGGCCGCCTCGCCGAGCACGGTTAGGGGTGAGTGCGCCGGCTCGTACGTGCTCTCCCCGACAACTTGATCGTTGACCCCAACCGCCTCTCGGTAAGTTCTCCTGTGCCTCGTCAGCCGACTCTCCGGTTCCCATC
This sequence comes from Sminthopsis crassicaudata, assembly GCF_048593235.1. Taxonomy (NCBI): domain Eukaryota; kingdom Metazoa; phylum Chordata; class Mammalia; order Dasyuromorphia; family Dasyuridae; genus Sminthopsis; species Sminthopsis crassicaudata. The sequence continues at coordinate 670,879,048 of NC_133617.1, forward strand.
TGTCAGCCCCGCTCAGCGGCGGGGGCAGGGCTTCGGCCTTCGACAGCGCTCTCCGGGGCCTCCTCAGGCGCCTCGGAGGTCGGCGGGCCGAGCTCCCTCCGCCGCCCCCTCCCCCTCTTCCCTCCCCATCGAGCCTTGGTCCGGCGCGGCGTTCGCGCCTGCGGTCGGTCCCCGTTCTCCGTCCCTATCCCGGCTCCCCCTCGCCCAGGCCCCCGGCGTCCAGGCCTTCCCTCCTCAGGCTGCGGGCGGCCAGGCTTCGGCAAGACGGACGAGCCGCGTCCTCGGGCTACCTGTGTCTTTCCTGGACGTGGGCCCGGCCGCCATTAGGCCGCCCATAGCCGAGGAGCCGCCGCTCCCGAGGCCCTCGGGGCTGTCGCGGCTCGCCTGTGCGCCGAGGAGGGAAGGGGCCCCCGGGGCCGCGCTGGAGGGCGCTGTCCCAGCTCTCCCCTCGGGGACCTCGCCGCGGGTGCCGGCGCCAATTGTGATGGGGCGCCGGTTCTGCGGCAGCGCCCCGAGAATTCGCAGCTACGCAGACTGCGGCTCCCTCGGGCCGGGCTTGCAGCGGGCCTGCATTTGTCCTGCAAGCTTCCTCCGAAGAATTAGCTCGCTTGCCATGCGTCCTCGTATCTGAAGCCGCTCTGAAGCATCCTCGAACCCTTCGCCAAGGGGTACATAGACTTGGATCCCGGGACTGTTTTTCTCTCTGGGTTCTGTAAGAGAGTTTTAGTTAACACCCGAACATCTCCTGGCTTCCGTGCAGATAGATCTTCTCCGGTAGAGGTTACTCGAAAAAAGGTGATACTGGCTTTCAAACCGTTCCAACTCTGGTTTCGGAAATACATTGCGGTTTCTGGTGCATTGCCCCCTTATCTCAAATAATGAGAAACTAGGCGAGATCTAGCAGGTGTTTTCCTTCGCTATTCTAAAATTGAGTTTCCTGGCGGGGTGAGCAGATAATCCTAGCGTTTGCAAAGCTCTCTGGGTGCAACATGATTTGCATTAATCTCTTTCTCTTGCCTTCTTGAACAGACTTGACCTTTGGAGCTGTGTACTAGCAGTTTGAAAAGGACTAGACTATGGGTTCAGACAAACGGTACGTTGTAACTACGGGAATCTTAAACATAATTTTTAGCCAAAATAGAGCTGTATGTTTTAGTTCTTAAGCTTTGGGCTTGTTTTAAAATGAATTCATTGTTATAGACCCTAAAAACAAACATTTGGTTGTAAGATTTTTCATTTGCTGATCTGTTAACCATTGTTTCTACCTTTTAGTGTTCTTCAAAGATACTTGTTTCTCCTCTACCCTTTTGCTATCTTAACTGTCCCCTTTCTTCCTTTACCTGTTAAATTAACTGAGATAAAAGGGAGCAGAATATAGTTGCTGTTTCTGTTACTGTCAGTGGACCCCTAATTTGTTTTGACATATCCAAAGGATTCTCATTAGGGTGTTATAATAATCTCAGAATCATTTTTAAGACTTTTATTTTTAAAATCAACATGCCATCCAAATATTCTTGGGAGAAAATATCAAATAACAGCACTATTACTTTCAAAAAGTCGAGATTGTTACATCAAGTAGTTGAGTTGTATATAGTATTAGAGGCATTGAATGTGTGCATATTTTAGCACACATGTTCATGCTTACTTTTTGCTATTAAAATCTAAGTTATTGGATGGCAGAGACAGTTCTCTTTTTTGTCTCCTATCCCCCATTTAGCTACCCATAGCTTGATTGAGTGAAGTGTTCAATTTGAATGAGTAGAACAGTAGTTGGAGTTGCAGAGCCTGAGCTCAAATCATCATCATTTGTTACTTTGGGAAGTTCATCCTTTGAAAGTTGTGGGAATTCAAATAGGTAATTTCCAACATCCTTTCTAGCTTTAAATCCTATAAAAAAGAGAGCCCAAAGGAAAATGCAGGCTAAAAACAAGAGGCAGTCTTTTATAAGATATCCTCACCACTAATGAAAGATAAGCTCTACACTAGAGCTTATGAGAAAACAGGGGAAGAAAAAAAAATTTACAAGAAGATATGAATGTAGGACCTTAAGGTATATATAATTAGGCCAATTATTTGCTTGGTTGCTTTCACTACATATTAGGTATGTTATTATCTCCATCCCTCTTTATTTTCTACTTTTATCTTACTACTACTACCAGGGTATTCAGAACTGTTTTAATGTAGGAAGTTTATCACAGACTTATCAAGTTGGTGGCCTGAAAAAGGAACCAGGAATTATGAATTCGATGTTTTCATTCTGTTCTAGAACAAGGGTTCTTCTTAAACTTTTGTGTCATGGACCCCTTCTCAGAATATTTTCAGATATTTGAAGGAAATGCTAAATTCCAATTAGAGGATATTAAAAATAAAGATGTAATTTTTTTTCCCCTTTTCCCTTATTTAACATTTGCTTTTCTACCTCATATTCCCTAGCATCCTCCCCTCCCCCCAAAGTCCCTCCTCCCAGTACACTCGACCAGGAATCATGAGGTAAACTAACACAAAGTTGGCAAAGTGTCACAGCCCTAATTATATTTCTTAATCCTTTAACAAATATTTTTGTTATTAGCTTCCTGTGACATTAAGGAGCTATTGTCTTTCTCAAGTTGATGAAATTGATTCGGATTCTCATTTACTTAAGTTTTATCCTTGTCCTTTTATCCTTTTTACTTTCAAAAAAAACAAGTGCTATACAACAGAGAAGCCTATTTCTGAAAACAAAAATAACTGACATTTTTAAAGACTTACAATAAAACACATAAATTATTTAATCTCATAATAACCTTGTAAGGTAGCATCCTACAATATAACATCCTTCAGCACACTGAATTTAGAAATAGAAGACCTTGATTCAGTAACACTTTGTACCATTTAATGTGTAATCATGGGCAAGTTTCACCCTTTTGGGCCCCAGTTTCCTCATCTGTAAAATGGGTTTGGACTGGTTGGTTTTTAAATCCCTTCTCATCTATATCATCTTTTGTGCTAGGTGCTTCATGTCTTCTTATTTTACAAATTAGGAGGAAATTAAATGATTTGTCTATGTCATAGATGGTAAATAATAAGTAAATGACAAACACAGTAAATAAGTAAATGATAACAAGTCCAGAACTTTTGCCATCATACTGCCCTGAGATTAGGATTAAGAAGATAAACTCCTCAATCTCAAAATATTTTGTAGTTGTAAACTAACAAATGTGACATGATAACTTTCTATTGTTACTGTAATAATTGCTGGTCATATAGTTGACTTGGCAAAATATGCAGTTAATTACTTGACTAGATTGAAAAATTATTATTTTGAGGTGCTTTTAAGTGCCTGCATGACTTGTGGTCCTTGGATGAGCACTTTGTAAGAAAACACTATTAATCACAAATTAGGAGAAAACCTTTCAAAATTAAATAAAATTTAAATTACTTCTTTTTCATATTCTCATATTTTGGTTGCTACTTTGTAGCAGAGATTGAGCTAGGTTGTTTTTAAACCATTTCAGTTTGTATTTAAGAAGTAGTTAATGATTATTTAAGATCCCTTCTTCATAACTAATTTGTGTCAAACAACTGGCTTTCCCTTGGGGCCTGCAAAGCTCTCCCCCTTCTTCTCCACCTCTCAGCTTACCTGGCTTCCTACAAGTCTCATCTAAAATTCCACCTTCTACAGGAAATTTTTCCCAATGCCCCTTAATTCTAGGATTTTTCATTTGTTGATTATTTCCAATTTATTTTTTTTCATAGTTTGTACACTTCTTTATATCTCATCTTCCCCCATTAGTCTAAACTGCTTCAGAGCAGGCACTGCCTGTTTTTCTTTCTTTGTATCCCTTTTGTATCACTTAGCATAGTTTCTGACACATTGTGAATGATTAATAAAATGTTTATCGACTGATTTGACATTAGTAAGACTGATAACAGTAAACCTCCTCTTATCTTCTTTAAAGTAGAGCCAAATAACCAAGTGATGTTCAGATGGTAAAATGACCCTTTGGTGCCTTGAATAATACTGCAAGATAGACTTCTAAAATAGTTTATAAATACTGCATGTATGGTTGGGTGCCAGATTCCTTTTTTTTTTTTTTTTTTTTTTCTGTTGTAAATGAGGATCCTTTTGAAATAATAGGGAAGAGTTCCCAGACTCCGTTGTTTGAGGGAAAGGCTATTCTTAACAACATATAACAGATGGGATCTCATACATGCCCGTTTTTCATGCCCCATCAACACTAGATCCCTTAACACTTGACCCAGAAAATTCATTTTGCTAAATTCACAAATTTGGGGTTAAAATATTTGTTGCTTATTTTTGCATTTTGGAGTTGTTATTCTGGGAATTGAAACTAACAATTAAAATCAAGCATTATGTTAAACTGCTAGCTATATTGTGCTGTAAGTTGAGCTGCTTAATGTTTTAAAAAGGACATGCAGTATAATGAACATTATTTTGCAGAGTCAGTAGAACAGAGCGTAGTGGAAGATACGGTTCTATCATAGATCGGGATGATCGAGATGAACGTGAATCCAGAAGCAGACGAAGGGATTCAGACTATAAAAGATCCAGTGATGACCGCAGGAATGATAGATATGATGACTACAGAGACTACGACAGTCCAGAGGTAAGTGAATGGGATCTGGTTTATAAAATTTGTCTTCTCTATAACATTAGAAACTGTATAGTACTTTAAAGTTTGCACAGCACTCCATCTTATTTCATTTGATCTCACACTCACCCCATGATATAGGTGCTATTTATACTATTTAATGCATAAGGAAATAGCTGGAGAGATCAAGTAAGTGATTTGCCAACAATTATATAGCAATATGTGCCCAAGACAGCTCTTTCTGACTCCAAATCATACAGTATGGAATATATTTCCTAGCTGCCCTTAATTTACTATCTGTGAAAATACTTGCTTAATTTTTGTAAGCTAAGATGATTAAGAGGAGAAATAGACAAAATATTTCTTCTAAGCATTCTATAGAGAATTTATGCCGTGTAGGTTTCATGAGTTATTAAATATGAAAATTATTTAATTCTTTAGTTCCTCTAGCCTTTCATTGAACTTCAATTTCTTTTGAATTTTATATTCAGCCTTTGTATTCTTAAATACATTTGAATTTAATCATTGAAAAGAAGTAGTATTCAGTTCCTTTTAGATCCCAATTCACAACAGTACATGGTTTTTTCCTAAAAGAAAATTACTAGTGTCTATTGGCTAGGTATTTATGACACAGAATGTGAAATCCAGAATGTCCTCATTTTCCTGAAGCTTTTAAAGTCTCCTTTCTTCCTAGTTAACATTTTAGTGATGGGAAATTGTGGCCATATCCTTAACCCATCTTTCCTTTTAAGAGTTAAAAAGCTCAGTCCCAAAATGGAGTTTTCATTGCAGTTTTGTTTATTGTCCATCAGAGGGAACGCGAGAGAAGGAATAGTGACAGATCAGAAGATGGTTACCATTCTGACGGTGACTATGGAGAACATGACTACAGGAATGATATTAATGATGAATGGGAGAGTAAGACAATCATGTTGCGTGGACTCCCTATTACTGTTACAGAGAATGATGTAAGTAACAAAAGAAAATGTCACATTAATGAGTGTATGAATAATAATACTCAATTTTGAAATTTAGATGTATTTATCAAGGACTGGATTTTTCAGGATCTTATTATTTCAGTAGCACAAGTAACGATATAATATAAGACTACATGTAAATTTTGTTCTTTTGAGTTTGTAATTACACACAATTCTTTATATTACTAAATTAAGATTTAGAATTTAAGCCTTGTAACTCATGGTGAATTTTTAAAAGACAAATGTTAATATTGTAATATGTTAATAGAGTTAATCATATGTTGAAAAGATTCTATAACCTTGTCCTGTACCATCCAGGGAGGCTCGTTTGACTTCAAGTGCCTTCCTATACAAGAATTGCCACATCCAAAAGAAGTTTTAATGTCTCCTATTGATCCAGCAGAGGGAGCACACATTACCTATTTCATTTATTCCATGTTATTCCTGTCTAATTATTATGTGATTAATTTTAATATTTTTCTATCTTCCAAACTTCCTTCTGCTGTTCAGATAGAATGTCCAGTTAAGTATGCTGTGTAGCTTGTGAAATAGTTACACTAACTATGATTTTTTAAAGGTACAGAGTATTGTACAGTAGTTTTTCTAAAATTTTCTCAGTGACATTTGTTCTGTTCTACTTTAGCTCTTACTGAGTATTTTATTATCTGTTTCTCACACTATTATGTAAAGCTCTTATTTTTCTCTTTAAGAGAAAAAAATAGCATATTTTCTTCTTAGCTGAGCTCATCACAAAACTCATGAGTTATGAGTAATTTTCTTGGTATATTACTAATATTTTTCAAAGTTAGGCTTTTGTTTGATGGTTTGGGATATTTTAACAGTACATATATTTATATTGCAGTCTTGGCAAATGGCCACTTGCCCATAAGGAGAGACAGAGAGAGTGTGTGTGTGTATTTTGCCAATAGTAAAAACTGCTAGATTTAAAAATAATACTCATTGGTGAATAATCTTATGAATGCATGAAGCTCTTGGTTTTATTTTCCCTATATCTTCATGTCTTCTGTGTAAAATAAATTGGTAGAAGAGGGATTTTAGGCATAGAAAACTTGAGTTTCATTAATTTGTTTTGCAGTTGTAAGGAAAGTTTTTATAAAATGGCTGCCCAAAAATCTTATTCATTAGAAATTCTTTAAGAAAAGATCTTTTTTTAGGCAAATTTCTGAAGTAATGATACACTATTATTTTTAAGGTATTGTACAGTAATTTCCCTAAAATTTGAATTTTTCTAATTCAATTTCTAAAATTGAATTCTTCAAGAATTTAAAATTAATTACATTCCAAATGTTAAGCATATTTCCGTTGGCATTGTGACACCTATAAAAATTTTTTTTCCTGTTAAAAGCTCATTTAGGACTTAAAGGAATGACAGATGTGCCATTAATCTTAATTGTTTTCAATTTGAGAATTGGGGAAAAGGAGATTTCTGTTCTTTTTTCATTTGAAAGTCAATTGGTGGTATGAATTTGTGTCTGAAGGAAAATTTCTAATAGATATCTTGAGGGCAATGCTAAAGACTTGTGGAAATAAATTAATTTACACCAGAAGATGATGGCCACATTTCAAAGTCAAAGTTTAAGTTACCTGCGTTTTGATGATAGAAGTTATGTTTAGCTGATTGAGAAGACATGGTTCTGTGCTTGAATTCTCCTTGTTTAGTGTGGATTAGTATGTAGCTTTGAAACTTTAACTGCAAACATATGAAATCCTGTGCAGATTCGAGAGATAATGGAATCCTTTGAAGGCCCTCAGCCTGCAGATGTGAGGCTGATGAAGAGAAAAACAGGTGAGAGCTTTCACTCATTTTCTAGAGGTTGTTTTTCTTCCCCACCCCTATTTCAGTCCCTAAAGAACCTCCTGAACTCCCCCAAATCTTCAAGCACATGAAATGAGAATGAAGGGTTTGCCATGGCTAAGGAATGTGACACTTATGTTAGAGAACATCTGAGGAACTTTTTAAAAACACTGTGTTTAGGGACTTTTTAAACAATTTTTATTTTTCTTTTTTCGGTAAGTAGCAATAACGTAAACATCCCCCCTTTCCCTCGCCCTAATTTGACTCTTAGTCTGTTGCATGGTTACTTTTAAGCGTGGAAATAAATTTGAGTGACATGTAGCCAGTTAAGGTGGCTTTGTTCCTTGCCATGGCAAAATAAAGAGAAGATCCCAAAGCCAAGTCACATGTAAAACTGCTTCCCAAATTGGCTTTGTCACGAAGTAATGAAGCAGTTGGAGAGAAATTCACCTGTTATAAAGGAACTGACTAACACAAGTATCCCGTCTATATCTGAATGCTGTCTCTAGGTGTAAGCCGTGGTTTCGCCTTCGTGGAGTTTTATCACTTGCAAGATGCTACCAGCTGGATGGAAGCCAATCAGGTTGCTTCACTCACCAAGTCTAGATATTCCTGAAAATGGAACAAGTCTGTACAATTAAAAAAAAAACTGAGGTGGAAGGAGTGGTTTGTTCCAAAATAGTGACTTAAATAAAAGCTTTGTATATATTAAAATCTTTATCCAAAAAGAGAGAAAAAAAAAAAAAACCAATAGTACTAAAAATCCAAATAATTTGCTCTGCATTTAAACTTGGCTATATGGCAGGGCCACTGGAAAAAAATCATATATATGTATATATGATTGTATCTTAAAATTATCAAAACATCCTTTCCCCACTCCCCCACCTAATTACATTCTCACTGTGACCATTGAGAAGAATATTAGACTCTTAAACTTTGCATTTGAATGTGGAAAGATTTTTTTTTTCTGCCTGTAGCAGGCATTTTTACTAGTAATCTGTTTTTTGCCTGGAGACACCATGTCACTTGGGAGCAGGCATAAATATATTAATCTTTCCATAGTATATATGTAAATGCTACTAAAGATATGTGCATTACAAATACAATGAAAGTAGCTCCATGGAGGTGTCCTGCTGCTGTTGTATTATTGTTAGTGGCAATTAAATTACTGTTTTATTTATAGTGCCCTTTAAAGATGGCATCCAATTGTAATTTGTTAAATGCAAATCGTTTTCGGATTCTTTCTTGTGGCATTAGTCAAGTGTTCTTCCAGTAGTGAAGATAAAACTTTTGCTTTGCACTTGAATAGCATTTTGGTCTAGAATTCAAATATGTAATACTAAAATGCTTTGGTCAGATGTACTTTGGGAAAAGATTATTTTTTAATTGTAATAACTGACATAAAAACATAATTGCTTTTCATGTGGCAATTTGTAAGTTGTCATCCTGAAGTAAATTATATTATGTCATTGGGAATCTTTTGCAGTTTATCTAAAGACTCAGCTAATGAGAGTGTCATTTGAACTGACTCATTTGTCAGATTTTTATAGTTCTCATTTCAGTAATCTGAAGCTATGGCATTGTAGGCTTCTGAAAAATAGGACGTCATGCATTTCATACCATGGACACCTTCATAGCAAACTCAGAACATACTTAATCCTTATGTGCTTAAAAGTAGAATTTCTTGGCATGACATCCATTGCTGCTAATGGGTGTACCAAAATCTTGGTTGCCTAGGAGTTTAAAACTCTCAAGATCAAAATTTCTCTTAAACCAAAAATTTCACAATTTTAATGTATACAAAGCTATATTGATGTGTATTACTTGGAAAAAGAAAAAAAAAAGTACAGTCCAAATTCACTCCAGAAATTTTAGACTCAGGGAACCCAAAGTAGTTTTGAGTCTCACAGTAGCCCTCCTGCCAAATTATAGATGGGATGATCTTTTGAATTTTGCCAGCATCTTTATTTCTGTATATGCATATCCTAGTGAGTGAGAGGTCCATCATTTTAATCCCATAGGTTAAACACAATCCTGTTCTCCAAAATACTATAGATGTTATCACAATTTCTAAATTCACAACATAGTTTAAATCTCCCAGAAAAGAACCGTCATTTCTTCAATATATCTTTTTAGGAGGCTTAGACTCCTTAAAAATCTAGGACTGTAACCTTGCTTAAATCTCTTCTGCTCTTGTCACACCTCAGTAAACAGTTATAAAAGTTGCTCCCATTAAATGAAGACTCTTTGGGGGCAGGTATGAGCCCCCTGATACTTGTGATCAGAATGATCGAAGCTTAGAGCTTTAGATTGTTAAAAAACTTAAAAAACAGTCCCGTTTAGTCACTTTGTTGACTTGATGGACATGGTGGTGAATGCATTTGTAAACTTCCTACCCCCTGAAGAAACTTCATTGGCCTCCTGGTTACTCATTTTGAAAGAGGGTCTGTTTTTCAGTGAAGAAGGCATCGTAACACGGGGATTACATGAACTGATATAGTTGGGAAGAAATGAAATTTAGTTATGCTTCAGTTGGTGGCATTCAAAATAGTCCCATCCCATCCCCTTCTTGCTTTCCCCCTTCCCCCCAAAAAAAGTTTAACCAGGTTCCCTTTGAGGTGAACTCCCTTCTTTTCAGAGGGACACATCTTGAAGAAAATACTTGGGGGGAATGGGAGTTAAAAATGTTTTTATGTTGATTAGGTTTGGGGATTGGGGGGCAGGGCAGTGAAGCATTGCCCAAGGACAAATGTTCTAAGGGCTAAAAACAGGCGGCCATCTAAAACTTGGGTTAGTTGTGATTTTGGGGGTTTTTTGTTTTTGTTTTTGTTTATATAAATAGACTGTCACTCTTAGCAAACCTGTCAATGCTGAATGTTAGGACTTCTGTCTCTGCTGGAGACACTTCCTGGTTCCATGTCAGCGTTTAGTGTTTGGCAGCTCTCTCAACACGCCCTGACTCCGTTTACCTTTACTCCGAATCCCATTCTCTTACTGCCTATGTCCGCCTCTCTGAAGGATTGGATGGGCAGAGTATAGGTGGCGGTTGGTCCTCCCCGTATGTTGTCCATTTAATTCCAGAGCACTGATTCTTCCGAAGTGTGCTCTGCCCTGGGAAAATGGACACACATGCCTCAGAATGGGAATAACTAATTGCTTTTTTTCTTGCAGAAAAAGTTGGTGATACAAGGAAAGCACATTGCAATGCATTATAGCAATCCCAGACCTAAATTTGAGGATTGGCTTTGTAACAAGGTAAAGTGGTTACATTTTGAAAAATAAACTTAAAACTTTTAGCTCTATTGTGTGAAAACCTAAGCTATCTAGGAATGAGGACTTGACACGTGCATGTGCATGTGTATGTGTATAAAACTTCTTCAAGATGAGATTGAGGAAAGTCCAGAGAGTTTTCTCTTTTTCTCTGTCTCTGAATACTTGGCTACTGCTAACTATTTATCATTTGACTATAGAAAATTTTTCATACCCCTTAGAACCATCATTTAAATAAAAAGAATTCCTAATTTTTAATTAGACATGGACATTATTTGGAACACAGTCTTAGGAACGCCAGGCAACTATCCTAGTTAGATTTTCTATCCTGGAATACATGTTGTCTGAGTACTTTTAGGATTATGGTTGACCTCAAACTTAGGATATTTGAAATTTTGCTATCTATGCCACCACCTTAGCAATGAGATGGTGTTTGTTATTCAGTAGCTTGTGGGCAAAGATAATGAACCATTGGTTCAGCTATTATTATTGGGCTTTTTAAATTGATAATAAATCACAACTGCACAAAAACAGCTTTGAAGGATGACACCCAGAGGCTATGTACTTGCTGGTGCTAAGAAAACTTTTCTTAACTAAGTTTTTTGTAGCTCTTTTGTTTTAGAGTCATTATAATTGGAGCTATTTATATTTTAGAATATTTCATCTGAAACTTGAAAGACAAATACTTTTAAAATAAGTGTATATTTCTGGCACTTGGCTATTGATAAGATATTTATGATAGATTATAATTCAGGTAATATCCTAAGGATTTCTTTGCATTGCTTTGTATGCAGGTTCTAAAGGGGCTTAATTTTTCTCAGTTTATATCAAGATTGTCAGCTTGGTAGATCATTTGTTTGGACGTAAATTTGTGAGAAATTAGGCATGCACAGCATTTATTTGAAGAATATTCAACCCAGAGTATAAAGAATTTAGTTGCTAAGTTTCTGTTTTATGTAATAATTGTCAGCTATTCCTTTCCCAAGCTGTTTTCTGGCCTTCCAATTTGTAATATTTATGTTATTAATGTACTGGTCATGAAATCTTTGAATTTAAATAATTGATTTTTGGTTAAGAAGTTGTCCCTGAGTTATCTCACACTTTGAGTCCTTAAATGGTAAGCTTAGAACTTTAGAACCAGTTTTAGAGCATTGGTTTTGTGATTTTGGGGACAAATCAGAATGACCTAGATGTGGATCCTTCCTTGAACATGTACTTCTTATGTGACTTTGGTCAAGTCACTTAGTTTCTCCTTCAGCCTCAGTTTCCTTGCATGTAAAATAAGAAGTGATCATGATACTTCACAGTGTTGTAAGGACCATATGAGGGTGTGTGCACAAATATATAGTGCTTCACAAACTTTAAAGCAATATTTAAATATTATTTGTTAACATTTAAACCTTTTTTTTCCCAGTTACTTTTAGTTTTGTGTTTAATTGTTTTGTGGATTTCAAGGTTCTTCAGCTTTATAGTGTCTGTTCGCATATTATTAGGGAAAAACCCTTTGTTAACCTGTTGGTATAAATAAACACCAAAATTCTAGATTAATAGTAACTGCTTAAATTTATAGACATTAATTACTTTATCTACTTTTTTGTTTGAGCTCACAAAAAAGTATTAATGCCCATTTTACAAATGAAAGATGTCTTAGGTCAAAGATATTAAATGACAGAACTTTTGAATACACATCTTATATATAAAGTCATGTGTAATTTACATAAGGCCCTTCAGATACATGAAGTCCAGAAATTTCTTTACACTAGTTAGCTTCCTCACAGTGGTACTAACTTGCCTTCATATTAATCTAATATTTATTTATTTTCAGATGTCCCATTTGACCTCTTTTAATAACTGATTTTTACAACATTCCTGTTAAATAGAATAGGATCACACATCTAACAAACTATAAAACCATGGTTCAAACCCTGAATGCAAGTCTTAAGCTTTCTACTCCATATATTTTATGTGTTCTGAACTTTATTTGGGTAGTATATGAGTTTGTTTATTATGTTGGATTATTTTACAGACTATGTGTCCTATTCCTCCTAATGCTGTTGACTATAATGAGATAACTGACAACTCAGTACATAATTCTAAAATAAACAGAAATAATACCTCAGTGGTTAATGGGGATTATGAGTTGATATGAAAAATAACAGAACTCAACCCTCAATTTTTTTTCCAGTGCTGCCTTAACAACTTTAGGAAAAGACTCAAATGCTTCCGGTGTGGAGCTGATAAATTTGGTAAGTTTGGTTTAACTGGGGTTTGGTTTTTTTTGTTTTTTTTAACATTCTGTTGCCATGTCCTATATGAACTATATATTTAATCTTAGACACTTCTTCCCCTTATACTTGTTCCCAATTCATATTGTTTCCTTTTTACTCAGATTTAAAATGGTAGCCTCTTTTACGCTTTTAATTTACTGTTTGCTATTTAGTAGTAAGCAGCACCCCAGTAGTTGCCTATATGAGCTTTTCATAAATATCAAACTATTGTCTTCGAGAAATCAATATGGAAGAAATTAGGTTTAGGCAACTATGTTGTACTGTATCTCAAAATGGATATGTGTCCTGAATATTAAAAATGTTTATACGATTGTTAAAATTAGAAAAGAGTCCATCTCTTTCATAGTTAGTATTAAATGGTAAATTCTTCACCAAATAAGAACTATTGGCAATTACAAAAAAGTAAAATTAAGAACACAAAACAAAACAAAAAAAAAAGCTAGCCCTTTTACGTAATAGATTGATGGATAGGAGCAAACCAATCTTAAAAGAAAAATTGTAAACTATTAATCATATAAAAAAAATACTCTAAATCACTAATGAATGGATGCAAATCAAAACAGTCCTCAGTTTTTCCTTTATACTCTACAAATTGAAATAGATGGGATTAACCATGTTGGAGGGGTTGTAGAAAGACTTGCATATTAATATATGATTGATGGGCTTTGAGTTGGTAACATTTATCTTTCTCATTTTTTTCCTTCTGTTTCTTAAGACTCAGAGCAGGAAGTGCCATCTGGAACCACAGAGTCTGTCCAGTCTGTGGATTACTACTGTGATAGTAAGTGAAAGTAACTCCTTAATAGATTGTCATTGCTGTTGTTTATCCTCTGTTCTTTAAGATGACCATGATGTTAAGGAAGTGGTGCCATGAGAAACAAGTGAATTGGATTGAAGTGAGGGAATGGAAAGTCAGCAGCCTCACTTTGTCTGGAGCCATCTGGGTCCAGTGGCAAAATACAAATTAGAAATGACTAGAAATGACTCTTGGTGTTCCTCCTGGTTGAACCGTCTTTTATCTCTCTACATTTCTGTAGTGCAAAATAATCTGAATTAGCTTATTATAGTTCTGTTAAGTTTATTCATACAATTTGCAGGAACTGCAAACAGGAATATATGTGATATCTATACCTCAATGATTTTTTAGTTCTTAATTGAGCTTCAGATAAAAGGCTCAACTTTGAAACTGGTTCTAACTAGTATTTAGACTTGCATTTAACAGTAATTAAAAAATTGAAACATGCATAATGTTTTATCTTATTTATCTTCTCAGCTATTATTCTTCGAAATATTGCTCCTCATACTGTAGTAGATTCCATAATGACAGCATTGTCTCCATATGCATCATTAGCTGTCAATAACATTCGGCTTATAAAAGACAAACAGACACAGCAGAACAGAGGGTTTGCATTTGTGCAGCTGTCTTCAGCAATGGTGAGATGATTTTTAATCTTGGACACTAGATTTTTAGTATAATTAATAATTTCAATGATGGTTTGCAGTTTTGTGTCATTTCCATTTTAGAGATCACAATTTAACTATTGACAGTTTTATGGCAATTCATATATCCCTAATTAATGTATATTTAGTTCTGGTGATTTAAGCAGCCAAATTTTTTTTCTTTTTTTAAAATTGTATTTATTTTTAACACATTGCTTTATGAATCATGTTGGGAGAGAAAAATCGGAGCAAAAGGGAAAAAACCATAGGGGAGAGAAAATGTTTAATTCTTTGATTCAGATTAATGTAACCCTTCAGTAACAGTTCATTTCTTGTTTTATGGGAAGAGGTGTTGAACCCATTGGTGTTTCAAATATGTATATGCAATGAATTAATCTCATTTTTAGAGCCAGATTTCTTGAGGATTAGCAACTAAATCTTGTTTCTTTATTATATTGCCTTTTAGGATGCTTCTCAGCTACTGCAGGTGCTACAAAGTCTTCATCCTCCACTGAAAATTGATGGCAAAACAATTGGAGTTGATTTTGCCAAAAGTGCCAGAAAGTGAGTGACTTCACTATCTTTATTAAAAACAATCTTGTTCTAAATGAATCCCGAAGATTTTTTTCCCCTAGTGATTCCTTGCCAATTTTACAACAAAGCTGTTAATTTTTACATTAGTGTTTGATGGCTAAGCCTATGTGAATAAGATGTGTTTCTGCTCATGGAGCTTATTTCCTTCATCTGTCCTTGCAAATCAACTTGTGTTTAGTAAAGAACTCTTTGCTTCAGCTGAGAGTAAAAACAAAGAGGGAAAATATAGAAATAATGGCGCATAGAAGCTGAAAGGGACCTTACAGAGATCATTGGATCTTAAAACATCTCCCAATTGTTTTACAAATTGAGGAAATTGAGACCAAGAGAGAGTGATTTGCCCAGAGTTACATAGGTCTTCCTGACTCCAGGACCAACTTTCTATTATATTATGGCATTGTGCAGCAAGGATTCCATTTGATGGTAATCTAGTACTAGATTTTCAGAAGTAGACAAGAATAATAATTATTATAATTGCCACAAGTTTGCCTGATCTATTGGCATTTTTCATCCTACAAATGTTTTGGTTAGTTTTCTGATGGGGGGGGGGGCGGTGTACACACATATATTTAGAAAAACTGGCACTAAATTGTGTTGAAATAAGTGTGCAAAATTCTGACTGACAATTCATGATCTTCTGGCACTAATAGCAGTTAATAACTAGTACCTTTGCAGTTTACTAATTTTTGGGCTAGAAAATCAGCACGTGGGGGACCATCTCTGATTGCCTCATGTGGCTAAGTTAGGGAAGAACAAACCTGAGGTAGATATTGAGGGGAAAGTACAGTTTTGTTCATGAGATTTGGTCTTCATGGTTTCAGAGATTTGGTTCTCCCAGATGGTAACCGGGTCAGCGCCTTTTCTGTGGCTAGCACAGCCATTGCTGCAGCTCAGTGGTCATCCACGCAGGTATGAAGGCGGGGAGGGTCCTTTGCTCAAGTTAGTGTTATGGTATTGCCAAGATTCACAGGTAGTGGGTTTCCTCTTTTCTCTATACCTACCTGCATTGGTTGTGATTGGCATGCTCTCAAAGAAATTATTAGGGAATATTTCCTAATTACTTTTATCTGAAGTTTACTAATTTTATGTGCATTCCCCTTTTTGCTGGAATTTTTCAGTCTCAAAGTGGAGAAGGTGGCAATATAGACTACAATTACCTCCAGCCAGGCCAAGATGGCTATGCACAGTATGCCCAGGTGAGTAAAATCTTAAGGAATCTACATTCTTCTGGTCTCCAAAAATCTCACAGGAGTTTGCCAACTTTGCCATTTGCATTTTCTTCAGTATTCACAAGATTATCAGCAGTTTTACCAGCAACAAGCAGGGGGAGTGGAGAGTGATACATCTGCTGTACCAGGTATTATACTTCGTTGCATCTTATGCTTAAGCTTTCAGAATTGAGGTAATCTTACTGGATTCCTCAAAGAGTTCAAAGATAATAAAGAATCCTCTCTGCCATCCAGTGGGTTCTCATACAAGACCCATGGTTTTTGCATTTCAGAGTAAGGTCCAAATTGCTCTTATATTTGCCAAATTCCAACTTGGCATATAGTGACATTGTTTTAGTTCTGAGTGACCAAGTCCACTTTTACTCGCTTCTTTAGAAATCTTGCCAAAACTTTTTACAAGATCCAGAGTTTGACAAATGAAATGGATAAAGCATAAAATTTAAAGATTTTATTACTTTAATTAAGATTATAAGTAAAAAATTAGGTGATTAAATATTTCCTTAACCAAAAGTATGTGAATAATTTCTCCTTGGTTCTGCTCTCCTGTCTCCTTCCAAAAAACTTCCAAAAAACCAAAACCCTACTATTTTCTGTTAATAAGAACATTTAAATGTCAAAGGTTAAAGGCTATCTCCACTGCATATTCAGTGGGCCTTTAGTGATAATTAGATAATAGGAATTGACATAAACTACAGTACAATGCTGGAAGGACATCAAAGAGAAATGTTGTTGAATGTTTAGCTTATAATTTTGTCCTGAAGTTTCCAGGTAACCTAAGTACATTGGCTCTCTAATCAACTATTTTTATTATCAGGGGCAGCAGTCACCACTACTTCAGCAGCTGTAGTATCCCAAAGTCCCCAACTGTATAATCAAACCACCAATCCACCTGGCTCTCCGGTAATCTGTAGTTTTAAATATAGAACTGTTTATTGTTATGGAAACTTTTGTTTTGCTGGGCAAATCTTAACCTTTTCTGCTCTGAACTAGGAATTGATAGAGCATATTGTCTTTGTGTTTTTGATAAATGAATTTTAAAATTAAGTAAAGTTTCTCAAGATAGTTCACTTAATTTATAATGCCTGCTTTGACTTTAAGGAAATGTTACCTGCTGGTAGTATATTATGTTGAAATTTTGCTTTAGCTTATTGCTGTAGCATGTCACAGGGACCTTTGGGGAAAATATTTATTGTTTTCTTTTAAGAGGCTTTAAAAATGAGAACTACTGAACGTGCTTTCTTTTTCCAGACTGAGGAAGCACAGCCAAGTACTAGCACTAGTACACAAGCACAGACAACTTCCCCAACTGGTGTAGTCCCCGGTACCAAATATGGTAAGCTTAAAATCAAGATCATTTCTCAAGAGGCTTTTTTCTATGTAAGCACACAGATTCACTTTCTTCGAATTTTTAGCCTGCTTGTTATGGGAAATAATAACAGTTGTTCTAAATTTTTATTTTATAGCCGTCCCTGACACTTCCACCTACCATTATGATGAATCCTCAGGATATTATTATGATCCAGTAACAGGACTTTATTATGATTCTAACTCTCAGGTAAATGCAATATCATCCTAATGTATTTTCATTTAGAATCCATTATGTTCATTTAGGTCAGTTTATGAGGCATGAAATTAAGTATTCTTTGTAGGAGTAAAATCTCGAACATGGTAAGTGGTATTTAGTACTTTCCATTTAAATTTGCTTTTTTCTATAAGCCTAGATTAGTTTATTCCCTTTGAAACCATTTAAAACCTTTTGAAAGATGGTTTAGTAGCCACTTTAGTCTTAAGTCCTTAAGTATATGATGTAGCTCTTACTATCCTTGTAGAAAGGCCAATTTACTTGTTTCTATTTTCTTCTATTTCCTGCTAGTAATTCCTGAGGGAAACTTTGTTTTTGAATTTTCAGTGTTTTTAAATATCAGAAAATTTGAAGAGTTAATAGACAAAATAGCTAGTCATTCTTTTTTTTTTTTAATAATTTTTTATTATATTTTTTTTATATTATCCCTTGTATTCATTTTTCCAAATTATCCCCTCCTCCCTCTACTCCCTCCCCCCGATGACAGGCAATCCCATACATTTTACATGTGTTACAATATAACCTAGATACAATCCATGTGTGTAAATACCATTTTCTTGTTATAGCTGTCATTCTTAAAAGTTTTGCTTGTAGTAAATAGTGCTACAAATATAATCATACAAGAATTTGAAATTTGAGCTCTTTTGTTTTTCTAATTGGTGACTAAGAATAATGTTTAGAAAAGACTCCACAATTCTTAACAAGTTTTTAAAATTTTTCTTTGTGGGACCCTCACTTCCCTCTCCCCCTCCCCCCCAATTAATACTTTTGAAGTAAAATTCACAATATATTCAACTTCCCTTTTAAGGAGTGAGATTAGTGTTAAGATTTATGGGCTGTTATGTCATATCCTGTCATAGCTTTTGTTACTCCTGATCTATAGTTAAAACTGTTGAAGAAACCTCAATTTTAAGCTTTACTCTGTCTCCATGTTTAAAATGAATTTTTGCATAAATAAGATATTAGGTGTGATAATATACATTCCCTTCAGTATCAGTAACCACACCAGTCAGGGGAAACTGGCTGTGGTTATGAGCTAGTGCTAGTACCTGACTGTGTCTTCAGTTTAGAAAAGGAATTCTGGTTTGGTCTGTGGGACTCCACTGTTCATATATTATAAGTCACTCCTTTTAAGAGACAAAGTAACTGGAAGCCTAGTTACTATTTATATTCCTATATTTGTCTCCTTTGTTAAAAAACAAATTTAAGATTCCATATCTCGTTTCTAAGCTTATCCTTCCTTAAGTCAGCCCCATACTATTTAGTGGAATTAACAAAAGGTCTGAGGTGGAAGCAACACTAGCCCCCCTAACCTTTGGTCCTTGTTCAGGTAGCTGAGGATCCTGCCTTTAAAATAGTCAATTCCAGCAAGATATTTTCATGCAGACTGATAACTCTGCATGTGAAAACTTCTATAGATTCTTACTATTATCTTATATGACTGTCTCCCTCCAAGATACTTTTATTGCTAATTTGAATTATTAATTTGACTTGGCTAAAGTCGTCACTATTAAACAATCACTTGATTTTTTTGTTTTTGTTTTTACTTTCTAGTATTACTATAATTCCTTAACCCAGCAATATCTTTATTGGGATGGAGAGAAGGAGACCTATGTACCTGCAGCAGAATGTGTAGCCCAACAACAAACTGGTCTGCCTTCTACCAAAGAAGGGAAGGAAAAGAAGGAGAAGCCTAAGAGCAAAACGGCACAGCAGGCAAGGCTTGAACTGTAATGGTTAAGAGCTGGTAGAGTGTAATGTCTAATTATCTAGTTTAATCCTGGAAGGTGATAAACTCAGCAGTTGTTTACTCCATCTTACAGATGAGGAAACTGGGCCAGAGAGGGCAGGGGTAGAATGATTTGTCTGAGATTCAATAGCTAGTTAATATCTTGAAGGATTTTAGAACTAAGTTTGAAATTACATTTCTTGGTGTTTGCTATATCAGGATCCTTGGTTTGATGTTGAAAGGTGGATGGCATTTGGTCACTTTTGCTCTGATTCCTTAAAATTAGCAATGCAGAAAGTACCTATATGTTTTATTGACAGCAGGTTCCATTTCTTTTGAGTTAATATTGTGACCACTTAAAGCAGACTTTCAATAAAGTTTTTATATGTCTGTGTTTGAAAATAGGAATGGCACATGTAATATCAGATAGTCTTACTATTATAGTAATTTAAATTACTGGTTAATATATCCTCGTTAACTTTAAAAGACTTCTCAGAAATTTAGTAATATTTTTTATCTTAGAGCTCTTATTTAGAGATTTTGCTAGAGCTTTTGGGGTGAGGAGAGATCTTTAATGACTGATGTGATGCAGAGAACTTGGTCCTCATTGTCCACATTTATCATTTTTACTTGAAATCTGTTTTTTTTGTTTGTTTTTACTTTAGATTGCCAAAGACATGGAACGATGGGCTAAGAGCTTAAATAAACAAAAAGAAAATTTTAAGAATAGCTTCCAGCCCGTCAATTCCTTGAGGGAGGAAGAGAGAAGAGAATCTGCAGCAGCAGATGCTGGCTTTGCTCTCTTTGAGAAGAAGGTAAAGGGGCATTAGCTAGCAACAGTGCTTTAAGTAGAATTAGTCACGCAAAAACTGTGGGTTCATGGATTTTCATCTCTTTTAAGGGAGCTTTGGCTGAAAGACAGCAGCTTATCCCAGAGCTGATGAAAAATGGAGAAGAGGAAAATCCACTCAAAGTAAGAAACAATTTCACTATATTCTAAGCCTCTTAATTTTAACGAAGTTTTATGTATTGGTAGTGATATATTTTGTTATACATGGTTATATTTAATTTTGTTTTGATGAATTTTGAAATTTATATTGGCTAACATTTCTTATTTCAACTTTGATGGTATTCCAGTCAGTATCGGACTGATTACTGATATACTCAAAATTTAAGATAGCATCTTTTCTCTTCTGGGTGAGATATACTGATATACTACAGATTAAACAAGCATTTGTTCTCACCCAGAAGAAAAGATGCTATCTTAAATTTTGGCACCTTAAAGTTTTTTATCAGAATAATCATTTGATAAAGTTTGCATTTTCAATTACAAAGTATCTTTATATATATATATATATATATATATATATATATATATATATATATATATATATATATATATACACACACACATATACATATACATATAAAAAGAGATTATTGACAGAGGACAGTTATGTTGATACTTTGCCACACATGATGAGAAAATGTAAATTCCTTGCTCTCAAAGACCTAAAATTGAACTATGTACATAAATACATATAGAGTTAAGTAAAAGCTTAATACACAGATAATATAAATAAATACATAATTATTTGCTAATTGTCATAGATGAGTTAAGATGGCTTACTTGGAGGTGCAGTGTGGTCTGGTAAAGCTTCATTGAGAACAGTTTTAAAGGAAGGGTACCTTAACATAATTTAGAATTAGATGGGACCTTGGAAATCATGTAATACAACTTTGGTTTGCTGATGAAGAAACTAATTTAGGTGAAGTGACTTGACTTTCTCAGTGTTAGCCTTCAATGTTATGTGAAATGTTAAGTTTTAGAAATATTGAACTAATTGGAGTTCTCTCTGACCCTCAAATTTTGAAAAAAGTACCCTTAATAATATTTGCTATTTCTTTTCTAGCGTGGTCTAGTAGCCGCTTATAGTGGTGATAGTGATAATGAGGAAGAATTGATGGAAAGAATCGAAAGTGAAGAAGAAAAACTGACTGACTGGAAGAAAATGGCCTGTCTTCTCTGTAGAAGACAATTTCCCAACAAAGATGCTTTAGTTAGACATCAACAACTCTCTGACTTACATAAGGTTTGAGTTTACTGTTTTCTAAAATATAATTTATTTATTTGCTGAGGCAATTGTGGTTAAGTGACTTCAGGGCTGGTGCTCTATCCACTGCACCACCTAGCTGCCCCTCTATATTCTTGAGGTGCCTAATTTTCCTAGTTAGAATGGAAAGGTTGGTGGCATCATTGCACTAACATTACTTAGAATATGAAAATGACAAACTCTTTTTTTTTAAAAAAAGTATTCGTTAATTTGTAATTTGAGAAATCTGAGTTTTTCTTTGTTTGAAATGCTTTACACAGCAAAACATGGATATCTATAGACGATCTAGACTATCTGAGCAAGAACTAGAAGCCTTGGAACTGAGAGAAAGAGAGGTGAGTGAAACAAGTTACCAGTTCATAATAATTTAATCGTTGTTATAATGGTTTATAGTTTGCAAAAGACTTGATACATTATTTCCTTTGTTCCTCACAAAAACCTTCTTAGATAGATACTAGTGGTATTATCTCCTCTATATAATTATAAGACCTTTGAAGGCAAGGATTATTTTGGTTCAGTATGAGGAAAAGTCAAAATATCAGACAGTTGCCTCAAGGAAAGATTGGGTTTCCCATCATTAAACATCTTTTAAATGAAGGTGCAATACTTTGCGGGCACATTATAGAGAGGTATTCTTGTTCAAATATATATTAATCTTCTGAGATTCTGAGTACCTTCCCATATTATAGGACATTTTTCTAATATTAAAAAAAGATGATTTACCTCAAAGGATTAGCATACTACTTTGAAATACGCAAGAGAAAGATCCTATAAAGTTTACCAATAAATATATAAGGTAGTATGTGATTGCCAGATGCTGTTATGAATTCAGATGAGGTTATGGTCTCTTTGTCCTGGAAAAAGCTTCTGGGAGGATATGACCCTAGGGTCATATATAATATGTTAGAATATCCTCAAACTCCCTTGCTTGATTCCATTCTCTTTTCCATGACAAGCTAGCATACAACAGATGAGTCAACGGATGTTATGTCATTTTTCGTTATAGGTTTTTGTTTTGTTTTGTTTTTTTAAGCTTACTTTAGAAAGTCACTTAAATCTTAACTTTCATGCAGAAATGCTTTCATTTTTAAAAAAAGAAAAGCCAGAAGTGATTTTTTTTCCTTATTTATAGTTAAAATATGGTAGTAGTAATGTGACATGAGAGAAGTCACATATAGTGTTTTTCAGTATTAAAGAAATGCTAATAGATTTAAATGAATTTAATACAATTTAAATGTTGGCTTGAGAAATCTAGAAGTAAATGTAGCTGTTTGAAGAATGAATTAGTATAGATTTCTAACCATTTTTCTTTGCCCATTTATAGATGAAGTACCGAGATCGAGCTGCAGAGAGACGGGAGAAATATGGAATCCCAGAACCTCCAGAACCCAAACGAAAGAAGCAGTTTGATGCTGGCACTGTGTATGTATTTTGAAAATTTCACCACATGTGAAATGAAAATTTTTTTCAGTCTATGTAACTTTTTTTCCCCTTTCTCCATTTTTAGTAATTATGAACAACCAACAAAGGATGGCATTGACCATAGTAATATTGGCAATAAAATGCTACAGGCCATGGGATGGCGGGAAGGCTCAGGTTTGGGAAGGAAGTGTCAAGGTATCACAGCCCCCATTGAGGTAAGCAATAGCTTGGTGTTTGGGTTATGATGAAAGATTTGTTCTGAGGGAATTGTCATGAGAGGAATTGAGTGTGTGTACTAAGTAGTTTTTTAATAGCACCTTAGTTTGTAGACATTACATGAAATTTCACTTGGTAGTCTCATGTATTGTGTTAGTATTAGTAGTCTTGCCTAATTGGTTTTATTGATGTGAAGTTATTTAAAATTTAGTTATGTAGCTGTGTCCATTGAATTGCTATTAGTTAAATTATGGGTTACAATCCATGAGGAATCATTTAACTTTCACTTACCTTATAAATTTTCAGTTTGAATGGTCCTATCAAAGGGAATGAGTTTGGGAAGAAGAGACCAACAGTCTGTGCTATGGGAATACTGTTGCTTTATGTCAAGACATCCTTTTTTATTTTTCCCTAGGCTCAAGTACGAATGAAAGGAGCTGGCTTGGGAGCAAAAGGCAGCTCCTACGGTGTGTCAACTGCAGATTCTTACAAGGATGCAGTTCGGAAAGCCATGTTTGCTCGGTTCACTGAGATGGAATGAGAAGCATCGTCTTGCTCAGCACCTTTTGTATACTGATAACTGGCAAAGAACTCCACTTCCTTCTGCTGAACTGACTGTTACAACCTGTATCCTTAGGAGCACTGCTAAGTGCTAGTAATGGTTTAGGACAAACCATTCTATTTCCTTGGGGATTTTTCTTCCTCCTCAAAGGTTTTCCCATATGTGAGTTATATGGGGAATAACCTTCTTTTGTGTTGAAGGGATCATGGGCAGACTTGGGGGGGACTCCCTGTCTTTTATACCTTACTGTATATTATTGTAATTTACTATATTTTATGTGTGCAGACTGTATTGTAGTATACTATGCTCCTCTGGTTCACTGTAGATGTTGAGAGGTGTTAGGTATTGACACTGATCTATGTTTTGTTGTTGTGCTCTCATTTTGGCATAAGCCTTATGTATATTTTGTATGATAATACCTTTGTATATACTTTTTGAAGATTTTCAGTATAGTTGCCAATTCTGGCTCCTTTACAAAAGAAGCATCTGGAAAAATAAGCGCAGTGTGTCTTTTTATTCTCACATGGGCGGGTAGAGCGTGTCTAAACAGGCTTGGTGATGAACAGTAGGCTTTTTTTTTTTTTTTTTTTTTTTTAAAGTTTTCAGGTTATGAGGCTTTTCCTATCACCATAGGAGGGTAGTAAGGTTGGGTGGGGCTGAAGTTTTTGTCTTCTCTTTCCCACAGTTTCTAGTCAGTTGTTTTAAACTTGAAGTTTCCATGAAATATAGTAGAAAGATCACTGACCAACCTCTACTGGATACCCAGGTTATAATGGAGTCTTGTCATCAGTTTATTATGTGACTTTGAGAATCAGGGCTCCCTGATCCCTCCTTTCTATTCCTATCTATTCTCTTGTGAAACAAGGGAATATTCACTTAAGAAACATAGTCCCAAAGAGAGTACATATAGATTGTTGGAGGTTCACTGGTCATATTAAGACAAATGGCCCCTACTACCAAACCTAAATGCCTTTGTTAAGATGTAATAATAGCATTAACGTTGACCTTGCCAGCAGATCCAAGCTACCTGCCTTTCCTTTAAACTACCTTTTGCTTTCTTTGCAGAAGAAAAATGGTTGAGATCCATTGTTATTTTCCAGACCTGACAGTTAATATCTCTCATTAACTGTTTCTCAGCCATCTTGGGATGCTGAATATAGGGCACGATTACCTTGCGGGCAGAGCTCTAGAAGGCAGGCAGGCTGGCTCCCTGGGGCTGTGTCAGGATAAAGTTGAGAGATGGATGCAGTGGCAGCAGGGAAACAGTTCTGATCTTTGAGACTTGGGAAAAGCCTGCAACACTTGGGAGAACTCGGACATTGCAGAATCTAAAAGAATTTGTATTCTTAGAGCTAGGAGAGATACCACATTGACTAGCTGTATGAAATATGCATGTTGTACTCCAATGCTTGTGGAATCTTGGTACGTTGGGGATCAGTAAAAGAAGCATTTTATAAAATACCTAATGTGCTACATAATTGGGATGTAAGACAATAAAATAGCCCCTCAGGGGATTTTAATATTTCTTTTTTCAGAAGAGACATGTACATAAATAAGAAAGGCACAAGATAAATTGGTGAGGGGTAGAATCAGGAAAGACTTCTATGAGGTATTGAGAACAGGGTTTTGAAGGAAATGGTTTTTAGGAGAGAAGTGTGAGGGAGCACAGTAAACAAATATCACCTAAGGTTATGAAGGCTTGTTAAAAGGAAATGTGGGGATGTGACCAAGGTGGTGCCCTAGAACCCTCTTGAGTTGTTGGTAGGATTGAGTCCTGAGGGGATCTTGAATGGGGCCAACATGTAAGTCTAAAATAAAGACTGGAGCCTAAAATCTGAGCTGGAGTAACACAAGTATTGCCATAGAACAAAGCAGGTGAGTGCCAGCAGAGTGTTGTGACCTTTCTTTTCTGTCTATATCCTATTCTTGAAGCCATGTAGATCTCCTTTCTGAAGGCTGTGACAGAGCTTGGAGAGGGTACTGGAGGCCTTAACACCTGCTGTGTTACTAGCCTGCAGGAGCAGATAGTGGGTGCCTGGGAAACATTGGGGGCGAGAAGCTGAAATGGGAACAGCGAAGTGTTTTTCTGAGGGGGGGACTGGAGGGGAGTGCTCCAGGCATGGAGATTGGAGCTGAGTGTCCCGCTGGCAAACACCTGAGTTGCCAGTCACAAGTGGCCTCATTAGACACATCTGATAGCTCAGCTTGTGAAGAGGATTCCAGGTGAGTGCACACATAATGGGATCTGGGAAACTCTTAATTATGTGAGCCCAGCTAATCAAAGACTGAAGCTGGAGTCTCCTTCCTCCAGAGGGTTGTTTGAAGGAGCTCAAGCAGCTGAATACTTGCGGGGAGGCAGGGAGGTGAAAAGGCTTGGAAAGCTCAGATGGAGATTGCCTTGTCTTACCCGCACACCACACCTAAGGGGATTCTGATGCCAATTTCATCATGTAAGCACTGCTAACTAATCAAGGGCAAGCTCCTGCTCTGCAGTGGCACAGGAACAGAGCAGAATAAGTGCATTTGGTTCTCAGATTCAGGGGGTTGCTCGGTGCTAGTCATCTTCCTTTGGGACTGGGATAGAGGAAAGATGTTTGTACAGAGGTGCTGTTCATCACCAACTAACAGAGCCTAGTGATGAGGCATTTCTTCTGAACCTGAATCCTGATGCCTTACCACACGAAAGCATGTGCCGCCTCAATTCCAAGTCTAAAGATGCGCCACCCCACCCCATCCCCACCCACCACCCACCCGAAGAAAAGCTTCTCTTGCCTATTGTTGAGACTTAACTAGGCAGGGTTAGTGAGGTAATGGGAGAACAGGGTTCTGAGCATTGCCCCTGTCCATGTCACTCGAAGCACATAGGCTTCTCTACCTGCATTTTAAAAGCCTGGGCCAAATGGGAGGGCCATATCTGGAAAAGGGACAAGGTGGGGCCCTGGGTTTGGAAAGGGAACCTTTCTTCTGATGTCTTGTAGGGAAATTGGATGATTTTATGTACTAATCTCGACTTAAATCTTGGTGTAATCTGGTACATTTTAAATCCCCGGTTTAAGCCATTTTTGGAATTGTCTGGGTGGGTAGGGTCAGTTGGGGATGTAGATGGAAACTGGAGCAGCTGTCCTGGCCACTCTTCAAAGTGTTTCTGGGCCTAACCCTGGATAACTAGGGAGGACTTTGAGATAAGCTCCTGGACAGTCAGGGGCTGGGTTGGTGCCCCAAAGGGCGCCCAAGGCCTAGCCAGCCTGATCCTAGAGGGAAAGGAGCCATGCTGGACAGGTGGAAAAGAAGCCCCACTCAGCACAACTTTGCACTGAGCAGGCATCCGGGACCATAGGATGCCATGGTACCCCCAAGCAAACCACCAGGTGGCAGTACACCATTAATAATCAGAGTGGCCAGCTCCAAGTGACATTGGGTGGAGTGGGGAGACTAGCCAACCTGTTTTGGAGAACCTCGGCATTCAGTTTAAAATTGACCCTGTTGTCACACTACCTTGAGGGCAGAAAGATGACTTTCTCTAAAGCCCAATCTGATATGGAGTCTCCATCTGCATTTCTCAGGTGGGAAACCCAGGCCGCTGGTCAGAAGGAGAACCAGCTAGCCTAGCCGAGTAAGTGGCCAACACTTTTGGTAGCTGACACAGGTGCTTACTATGAGAGTGATTTGAGCTTATTGGAATTAAATTGGGTGGGATTATGAATCCTGAGCTTGAATTCTAAATCTGCTTGTCTCAGTAGATGCACATTATTTGGGGCAGCTTTGTGGACATTTTCTCAGTTTTGGTGATTGGATGGATCAAGCTTAGGGAATGGCCTAGGAAAGATGGATTATAACCTGCTTGACTATAAACTCTGGTTCTGTCGTTCCCGGTGTGGGGATTTGGTGTGAGGAGCATTGGAAACGTATATGTACATTAAGTGCTTTGAGTCTCTTGGTGATTCTCTCTAACGGGAGGGTAAATTCTCTGAGTTTCCCAGCATGGCAATGCTCAGGGTCGATAAAGTGCATTTCCGCATCTTACTCCCCCCTCACATTCTGTCTGGCGTGACTATTGACCTCTCACAATAACATCCTGGCAAAGGCATGCATCAGACCTTGAATATTTCTCTGGAGAGATTGAGTAAGGGGTCTGGGCCAGCTTGTCCCATGTCTGAAAAACTAGCATTAGGATCAGAATTGTACCCTTAAATACTAGAAGCACCAAATGTTAGAATTGAGTGAGTTTACAGAGAGGATCTCCAGCCACAAAATCCTAAAGATGAATAGACCCACAGAGGAGAAAGGATTGGCCTAATGCTGCAAGAGCTGGGGAGCAGAATGGAGACTACCAGTCTAATGAAAAATAATCCAGTGCTCCTAACCTAGTATATTAGGATGTTTCTCAACAACAAAATACAATGGATCATATCTCAGGAAGACTCTTCATACTAGCATCGGAGGCCTTGTGTGATCTGGCTCCAAACGCTCATTCTGTGCCTCACCTTTAACAACTTTGGCTCAGGCACTAAAGCTGCATGTCTGGAGGTAGTCCCGTCCCCCTCCCCCTCCTCCTGCCAAATAGCTAGTCTTTTCCCTTATCCATACATTTGTATCTATACTTGATTTGTCTTTTCCCCCTACTCCCAACCTGCATCTCTCCTTTAAACAGTGTTTTCCGATTACGCAAAAAAATATTAAGCATTCATTCTTCAGAAGATTTTGAGTTTAAAATTTTCCTCCCTCTTCAGGTTGGCGAGCAATCTGACATAGGTTATATATATGCTGCATCTCTTTTTGCGAGAATCTAGCCATCCTTCAAAGTTAAGCTTAAATGCAAATTTCCATGAAACCTTCCCTGAACCCTCTTCCTGGGATAGCTTTTTTTTCTCTGCCTCTTTGTTCATACCTTTATCATGGCCCTTAAACTCAGCTTTGTGCCGTAATTGTGTTCTATTAGACTGAACTTAATGAAGGTAGAGACTAGGACATAGCCACCTCATCTTCCTACCCCTTTGGTCAACCTTTCGCAAAGCAGGTGCTGAAAAATAAGTGTCTGAGGTATTTCTGTGTCTGTACCTTAGCTGTTATGTGGGAGAGCAGAGTAGTGGTAGGAAGATGCTAATTCCGGAAAGTCAGGGAAGGATCCTGCCTCATAGGAGGTGGTCTCTAAATGAGTTTCTTTGTCCTGGAGTCCAACTGAGCTTTGAGTTACAGGGAAGATCTGTATGTACCTGTGTCCAGGCCAGAGGTGGATAGGAACATTTTCACAAAGAGTCTCAAGGTCCCTTTTAATGTGTCTCTTAATTTCTAGCCTTTTAAGTGGAGGTAGTCATTGGAACTCCATCCATTCTCCCCCACCCACAATCACGCAGTGGAGACAGGACTTCTCCGTTCTCCATTTTGAGCCTCTCAGGACCCATCATGGTGCCTGGCAAGTAGAGGAACATTCTTATAGAGAAGAGATTGTTAAAGCTTTCCTTATTAGCCTTGTGCTAATAATTCCTTATTAGCATTAATTCATTCATATTAGTGGAAAGACTGAATTTTGAATTGGAAAATCTGGGTAAAAATTCCTGGTCTGACATTGCCTGAGCACTTTCCCCTTCTTGGACCAGTTTTCCCTTCTGTAAAATGGGGAGTTGCGCTTAATGATTTCTAAGGTTCCTTTAAATTAATTTCCCCGTGAGTTCTGACATTGATTTTGCTGTAGCTCATCCTTGTGACAAGATCAGACCCCGTTCTCATGATCAGGTTCAGTGTTTAATACCACATATGAGGTCTTCGGGCTTGAGACCTCTGCTTTGAGCTAGGAAGATGTGTCTGCAGCCATCTCTCACATCTGCTTAACCTTTAGTGACCCTAGAGGATGGCAATGATAGCATTTCTGTAGACCTTTATGGTTTACAAAGCAACTTCCAACAATTTCATGAAGTAGTAGGTGCTATTGATATATATAATTTATTGATATACTATACATAAATGAATCAAGAGCCTTGGGTGACTGGGTTTTTCTAAGGAAGAGCCCTCCGACCTACCCCAAGGCCCAGCCTGAGGTCAGCCAAGGAATCCAGGCGCCCCAGCCTAGCCCTGCTGCCTCTCCCAGGACTGGCCTGCTTGCCATCTGGTGCCTGGGAACACCAATCAATTCCCCTGACAATGCCCCCAAAGAGCATATGGGATACTGCCTTGTGTTGGGGGTGGGTGGGAGGGAGTTTATTAGTGACCCCTAGGTCCAAGGAAAAGCTGTCCTTAGAATTTTGGGTCCAAGAAAGCCCCCTTCTTTCTTTCCTCCCCCCCTCCCACATTCCTGAATCAGGAAAAGTTTGGGGTCTGTCTGGTGGAAAGATTCTCAGACATGGCATCGAGGCCTAGATCCAGAAAGAGCCTTCTTCGTACAGAGGAGGAAAGGGTCCAGTCCACAATTAATCGGGGACAGAATGGCTGATGTGGGCCTGGAACCTGGTCTTAGATTGCCCTGAAGCTCACTTCCAGTCAAGAACAGGGCCATGTTACAGAAGTTTCATGAGACTGGAGAGAGAGATGGGGGGGGGGGGGGAACAAAAGGGGAGAGGCGCATACTGAGGAGAGAAATCTGTGTCAGCAAGGAGAAGGAGGGGTTGCCCGGCAAGGAAAGGCCTGCAGGGGAGAGATAAGGCTGAGACGGGGAGAGCTGAAATGGGAAGGGTGGGGAGGGAGAACCAGGCCTTTCTCCTTGTTCTAGAGATAAGGGAGAGGGAATTGGGTGGTTAATTCAGAGCATTAACTCAACTTCCTCAGGGCAGGTACTGAAATAAGTTCCAGCAAAGAGAAGCCAAGGAGGTTGGGAGTGAGTGCCCCCTCCCCAGCTTGTGAGCTCTGGCCCCTGCCATCCTCCTCAGGAGCTACCCATCCCACTGGCATAGGGGCCACACTGAGGCAGCCTTCATGAAGAGGACAAGGTGGCAGACGAGGTCAGGCCCAGCCAGGACAGAAGCTCTAGGTCGACTTAGCAAAATGCCTGGGTTCTTAAGTTTTAGAGGATATATACTGGCCCTCTTCCAGTCTTTCCTGGAATACTGAGGCTGTTACTAATGTCTTGAGGGGGAGACTGGCCTGGGCAGAGGCAGAGAGAGGGATCTAGCCCTAGCTGGGCCTTCTGGACCTCCAGGAAATCTGGCTCACTGGAAGATCGGTTTGGTAGATTATACTGGATTTGGAGTCAGGTTCAGCTTTAGAGCTAGAAAAACTTAGAAGCCATCTACTCCCCAGATGGAAACCAGGGCTCAGAGATATTCAGTGACCAGAGAGATTAAGATTTCAACTGTTTCTCTGACTACAAATTTTCCCAGCATATCACCTGCTCTCTGAATCTTAACCAGGTGCATGACTTGGACCATATCCTTTTCTATAACATGATGAGGCTGGCTGGACTAGGACAGACTGAATCCCATGATAGGATGGCAGGAAAGAGACCTGAGGTGGACGACAGCCAAAATCTCTTACTGGACTAACCACCCACTATGTACCAGGCTAAGTGCTAGAAATATAAATATGAAAACCATGGCCCCATGCCTTCAAGGAGCTTTCAATGTAACGGGGCTTGAGGATAACAGGCAGAAGAAAATGGAAGTATTGGTATAGGGAGGAGAAGGGACCTAGTTCTGGGTCATGAAACGGAGTACAAGCTGATGATAGGGAAACAAAGAAGCGGTTGGTCTGGGAGCCTTCTTTAGATGGAGGCTTTGGGAAGGGTTCTTTGCTCCTTGTTCCAGGCCTCCAGAGGGGACCCATGAAGTAATTCCCAAAGCTGATGCAATCTTGAAAGATGAGTTTCCTGGGGCCCCTGGCAAGTCTCAGGAATGCAAGCTGATTGGAATGCTATCCAGAGCCTGAGAGGAGAAGGGCGGGGTGGGGTAGGGCAGGATAGAGGGACCACAAGGTTTCTCCTGCATCCCATTCTCTAAGAAGGGTTACACAAGTCTGAGTCTGGCACTCCCCCGAGGGAGGAGACAGGAGGAGAAGGTTGAGGATGGAATCCTCTTTGAGGATCTATTTCTTCTTGTCCGGTTGAAGGCAGAGGAGATCTCAACATGTTCTGGAGATGGACTTGGGGGAGCTTGGAAGGGAGTCAGTTACTAAGACCTTACTTTCCCATCACCCTGTTATATATGATTTGGAAGAGCAGCATGTATATGGGTGCATATGTGTTCAGGTGTGTCACTGGGTGACCTTGATCTGCTTGTACATGGGAGTCTCAGGGGTGGTCAGTGAAAATGTCTGTGCTTGGTACATGATACCATGGGCATGCACATGTGCAGATACCCATGGGGAGGGTACACCATACAAAAAGGTGTGTCTGCATGTGCTCCAGGCTGAATTCCTGTGCTGCAGGTGTGCAACAGTGTGTGTGTGTGTTTTGTGAGCATCTGCATGGGCACTGTGACTGTGTTCTCAAGGTGGGACCTCCATGCTGCGGTTCAGGAGGAGACTTGCAAGGGTTCCTTAGTTTCCCCTTTGCTCTCATTCTCCCTTCAGCTGTTCCCTTGATGGCTCTGGGGATGGAAGGAAGTGACTACTGAACATCAGAGCTGGGAAGACAGGATCCTCTGGTCAAAGTTTCTTAAACTGTTGGTCATAATCTCTTATGGGGTCTCATAATTGAATGTGGGGGTTGCAAAATTATAATTTTTTATTAGTATACTTATTTACCTGGGGTCATGTGAGAATTTCTTGGGCAAAAAGGAGTTACAAGTGGAAAAAGTTTAAGAAGTCTGCTTTAGGCCAGTACTCTGGATGGCTAAGCTGAGCTCCAAAGTAACAGCATGTCACTGATGGAGCAACACAGAACCCCAAGACCACTTGCAACCTGGGCCTCTCATATTGCCTTGAAGCTCACTTTAGTCAAGAACCGGGCGACTGAGAGAGCTTTTCCCTGGCCCAGATTGCTTGTCTAAGGAGAAAATTCCCAGTGGTTCTAAAGAATCCTTAACTCACTTTTTAAGAGCTTCCCAATCATCTCTTTCTGAAGGATCAAGGGACATTAAGTAAGCTAAATTGAGTTGGCTGTTTGAGTTTGTTTTTGTTTGAAAGCAGAGTTTGAAAGGCAGATGTGGAGTGGAAAGAAGTCAGGAGACACAGGTTGGACACGGAGCTCTTACTAGCTGTCACTTTAGTAACAATCCTCGACCCTCAAGTCTCATCTGTAGACTGGGGATGATAATATACCACCTACTTATACCCCCTACCGCCCGAGCATGGCAGAGAAAGTGCTTTGTAAAGCTGAGAGTTATGTAAATCAATTGTTGTTATTCAAATTTCTTTGACTTCTAGCTTTGGCCCTTAACTGACCTTTAACTTTCCTCTTGGACAGAGACCTAACCCAACTATGTTGTAGGCCCCTATGGTGGTGGTTACAAAGGAGAATGAGTGTGTGTAAAAGCACTATTGGGGAGCCTTTGTGGGATGAGGGGATGGGAAGATTCTCCCAATTCACCATCTCTGTTCTGTACTAAGTAGAAACACTCCCAAACTCCAAAGCTCCTTTCCTTTTCTCCAAGTCCCCCCTCTCCAACCCCTCAGTGCAGAGAAGTTTGGAGATCACCCCCTGCTACTCTTCAGGGATCACCAAGTCTCTATAATCTGCAAACCTTTGGTATGTGTGGCTGCAAAGGGGTTAATCCCACTGCTTCCCCGGGCTCATGTGTGCATAGACAGATTCCAGAAAGGCTTTGGATGAAGGGCCCTTGAAATGCATTTCATCTGCATTAATAAAAGCCAGAAACATCTCTGTGGGGGAGATGAGGAAGTCACTGGGGCTGAGCTCAGTTTCCATTCATAGCCTGGCACAAAGGAGACTTGGGAACCTTTTCAGGTGCTCCTGGAGAGAAGGGATCTGCCCTTGAAGATTCCTGCTCCGTAGCCCCTTGTTCTGGGGGTTCAGGGAGACCTAGCTCTGCCCCCAGAAAACGCCTGGACTATAACTAGGAGACTGGACCCATACGGTAGCACTTTGATTATTCTACGTCTTAGCTGTAGGATACTGGAAAAACTGCTCAACTTGTTGGACCTGAGTTCTAATCCTGTCTCTGGTACTTATCAGTTGTCATCAAAACATTTCTGAGTCCATTTCATCATCCGTAAAATGGGAATAGCAGCTCACAGGGTCATTGTGGAAAAAAGCATTTTGCAAGCCTTGGAAAACACATGAATTATAAGACTCCTTGGAGTTGTTAGGTGTTATGGGAAAGCTGGAAAAAAGGCTAGGAATCTTCAGAGGGGGTGGGATCTAAGTGATTTGATTGGGGAGAGGTCAGGGGTCTAATGGGGTCAGGGAGAATAGAGCCCATCTCCCTTAGCAAGCCTCAGATTGATCCAAGGTGGTTAGCCTAGAGAGTTGAGTAAAAGAGGGAAACAAGGCAAGACCACTGTTAGACTTCCCCCCCTCTGAATTGCACTGGCCTATGTGAAATAAAGGAGTTGGACTTGAGGGCTCCCCTCTAGCTCCAGCATTCATTCACCCATATGGTGAAGAAGAGCCAAAGGAGGCTGGGCTGAAGGGCTGGAGTTTAGTCCAGGGAAGAGATTTAGGGGCCGCCATAGATGTCCACAAGCATTTCTGGGGCTGGCATGTGGAAACGGCATTAGACTTGCTTTTCTTGGCCCTGGTGGGCAGAACTAGAAGCAATAGATGGGGAGTTGCCAAGAAGCAGATTTAAGCTCATGAAAGCTAATAAAAAGGAAAAACTTCTAACAATTAGTGCTGTTCAGGGGCAGAAGGGGCTGCTGCAGATGCTTCTCCCTCCCTAAAGTCTTCAGGCAATGACTAGACCGGGCCCTCGGTGATGCTGTAGAAAGTGATCTTGTGCAGGTGGGAGTTGGGTTAGTGGCCTCCAAGGTCCCTTCCAGCTCCAAAATTCTTTGTGATTCTGTCCTAGGTTGGCTGAAGTCAGGGACAGACTGCCGGGAGGGCAGACACTGAATTGCAGAGACAGAGGGAAGAGATGAAGGGAGAAATAGGAGGGGGAGCAGAGGGGTAGAAGAAAGGGAAGGGGCAAGCTGAGAGAGAAAGTCAGGAGATAAAAGAGGGAGGGTCATTAGGGGAAGAAACAATGAAGGAGTGAAAGGAACAAGGGAAAGGAAGGTTGTGAAAGGAAAAGAGAGGTGTGACAGGAGGCTTGGGTGCACCCTCCCTAGCCTGGGGCACGGCTCCTGCCAGCTGGGAAGGAGGGAGACCAGGCATGAAGCACAAAGAAGGGAGGGAGGCACCTGCAGGGCTGGGCGCCCCCCACCCCAACCTCATCCATCTCCTGTGTCATCAAGCCCAGCTTCCAGCAGAAGAGGAAATGTAGGTCTGTGAACTGATTGGCTACCAGAGAAAAAAAGGTCCATCCTGGGATCTCCAGGCCAAGGGCTCTCAGGCCAGGAGTAGCCTATTGACTCAAAGGGACAACTGCAGTCAGGTCTGAGTCAGACTGGCCTCCTGGAGTCTGGCCTGGGCTCAGGCCTCCACCCTAGTTTTCCCCTTTAGGAAGTGGGGAGGATTCCCAGGGTGGGCAAAGAAACAGAGAAGAGACTGGTTTTTTACTGTGGCTTCTACTCCCCACCACCATTACTACTTCCATTATTACCACTCCTATCCCCCCCAACCCCCACTACCCCCACCCCCACTACCTCTACCACTACTGCTTCCACCCTACCCCCTCACTACCCCCGCCCCTCACACCACTACCGGCATCACTACTAGTAAAGTTATATTTTACTTCTCTATACATAAGATCACCCAATATAAATGAATAAGAGCAGGATAGCAACTTGTCCCAGTATTGTTTTTATCTGAACTCCATCAAATGAGACAATATAAATAAGGATATGTTTATATTATTATAGTATAATAATCCAATTACTCATAGAGTTCTGTTATATGAATAATTTATAACTAATTCATTGTAATCATAATTTATACACACATAAAGTGTAGATTTCTGTGGCACTTGAACAATTGCCAGATGTGTGTGGCAATCCAAACGAGGCTCTTGCCACTTCCCGGCCCCGGCCCCTATTTCTTTGTCCCTGTATCCCAGCTGGGCTCTGGAGGCCTTTCCAAAGCCTTGGGTCCTCTGGCTCCTTGGGCCTCTCTCTTGGCTCCTACCCTCTTGCCCCACCAATCCCCACAGCTCTGAGGACATTTAGCAAAACAGCCTCCGGGGTCAGGAAAGCCGGGCTCAGCCGGCTCCTGTCAGAGCTGTCAGAGAAGCCCAGGGAGGGGAGCGCTCACCGGCCCAGACTCGCAGGCTTGGCCCAGTCTGGGCTGGGCGGCTGCTCCCAGGCCTAAGGTGCCAGCTCACACACAGACCACCCACCTCTGGGGGGGGCTTTGCACCTGAGGCAGAAGAACTTGATCCGAGGTGACAGTGCCCCCCCCTCTTGTTTGCTGCTAAGAGCCAGGGGGCAAAGCGGGGCTGGACCTGGGTCTGGGTCTGGGACAGGGGCTAGTCTCCAGCTTCACAGTTTTACAAAGCCGCCACTCGATAGCCCAGTGAAGAGGGAGTACTAGCAGCTGACTGAAAGGCAGTGGCCCCATTTGGGGTTTTCTTGGCAGAGATACTGCGTGTGGTGTTTGGCATTTCCTTCTCTCTTCATTTTACAGATGAGGAAACTGAGGCAGACAGGGTTGAGTGACTTGCCCAGAGTTACACAGCTAGGAAGTGGCTGAGGCCGGATCTCAATTCAGGCAGATGAGTCTCCCTGACTGCAGGCCCAGTGCTCTATCCACTGGGCCATCTAGCGACCTATTACTCAAGTGATTATCCTTATTTTACAGAGGAATTGAACACCTCAGAGAGAAGGGAGGTGACTGGGCTAGTTTATAAGTGGCAGTGTCAAATGCGGACTCCAGGGAGGGTCCTTTCTAAAGGCACCGAGAGGGCCGTCTAGGGAAGCTGGTGGAGAGAACAGGCCCTGGGCCCAGGAGGACCGAGTTCGGTCTCAGACACTCACTGGCTCCGATGAGGCCCAGGGACAGCCAGGTGGACTAGGTGTTCTCGGAGCAAAGCAGAGCTCTGTTCGGGGGTGCCAGGGAGTGGTCATGGTGAAGGGCTGCAATGAGGGGCCAGGGAAAGAAAGGGCCCTTGGGCTTGCCCCATTTAACAGCTGCCTCTGGCTAATGAGGCTGCCTTTCCAGCGGGGTAGCCGCCTCCCTCAAGGCATCCCAAGGGCTTTGGCCGCCCTGGGGAACTCAATGGCCAAAAAGTCCTCATTACTCCTGGGTCAGCAGGGAAGGAGAGCTGGCAAGCTGGGGAGGAGCTGGGAGCCACTGTGCAGAAACTGGGTGAGACGGCGCCTCCCTGTGCTCCAGGCCTTGACTAGCCTCGCCCCCCTCCTGGAATAATTTCCCCACCCCACTTTCCCCCCTCCATTCCCCCTCAGCATAGACTAAAAAGCATCACAGAATTTCATCTGGAAGAGCTTTTCCAAGTCATCCCAGGGTGGCCTTGAAGCCACCTTCTTCTGCCTCCCTCAGACTGAGGTCGGCCCGGGGAATTCCTTCCTTCTCCCCTTCAGACCCAGGGCTTGTGGTCAGAGAGCCCTTGATGCTATGTGACAGGAGGACAAACGTCTGCCCTATGACCCGAGGGCTTCCCTCGGACCGGGAGCCCGAATCCGTGAGGGGTTCTGCAGGAGGGAATCCCAGTCCTGGATACCTCGTAAGCAGGAAGGTCCGGCTTTGTGAGGATCGCTATCTGCCTTTTCTGGAGACCGTGCTGGGGCCCGGACTCAGAATCTGACCCCTAGAAGAGCCTCAGAGAGGGCAGGCCGGGAAGACTGAGCAGCAGACTGCACTAGCCCACCTCTTCCCCTCTCCCTCCAGCCCCGCCCCAACCCACTCCCTCTCCCAGATCGCCCCATTTCCCCAGCATTTCCCAGGTGCCGCCTTTACCACGAACGGGCGACCCCAGTCCGGAGCAGGGTGGGCTGAAAGTCTGGAGGGACCCCGGTCAGGTCCGAAGGGGCTCGTTTCCTAGGCCCCCATTCCCCTGGCTCCCCAGACTTCTATCTGATCCGAGAGGAAACAAAGGACCAGGGTACAGTTTGGGGTTTAACATTCAGCCCATGTCGGTGGGTAATTTACAGTCGTGTGCTGGGCCTGGGGGAGGGGGCCAAATCCAGGACCTGCCACTCAGGCAAGGGAAGGTTTTTGATTTCATATTCTCTCTCTCACTAGCATTTCAATGAAGGAGGTTTCTCTTAAGTGGTCCCGGAGGAGGGAGAGGACAGCCAGGGGAGGGGGTGGGGGCACGTGTGCTCGTGTGAATGAGCATGTGTGTGAGCATATGTGAGTGTGTGGACGTGCATGTGGACGCCTCCCTGCTCCTCCCGCCGGCTCCCCCTTTTCTGCCTGTGGCATCTCTAGGCAGCCCCATTATTTCTGACTCTTTGTACCCCACTGGTTTCATGT
This sequence comes from Sminthopsis crassicaudata, assembly GCF_048593235.1. Classification (NCBI taxonomy): domain Eukaryota; kingdom Metazoa; phylum Chordata; class Mammalia; order Dasyuromorphia; family Dasyuridae; genus Sminthopsis; species Sminthopsis crassicaudata. Next base: position 670,917,295 of record NC_133617.1, read on the forward strand.
TCCCATTCCTTTTCCCTCTCCATCTTCTCTATTCCCACTGCCACTACCTGCCTGGGGAAATGCAGAGGCTTCCTCACCGGCTTCCCACCTCTGCTCTCCTTTCTTGCTTCAACCAGGGCAGACCCACCTTTCTGATCAAATCTCACTTTATCTCCAGAATCACCAATAGCTCCCATCTCAGTAAAAATTAAACTCCTAAGCCTGGCATTCAAGGCGCCTCCCGGTTATCTACCACGCTCCCTTAATCAACATTACCCTTCTTCTTGCAGTCTATGCTCCAGAAAATCCAACAGCTCCTTGCCCTGTGCTGCTCTCCCACCTCCATGCCTTTGCTCAGGCTGTGCCAGGGGCCTGCACTGCCCTTCCTCCCACTTTTCCTTTTTTTACTCTCTTAAATTCTAGTCCATTCTTTAAAACCCACCTCACATGTCACCTGCATCAGGTAGCCTTCCCTGATCTCTCAGAGGACCTAGATTTGAATGCTGCCTTTTAACTTCTGTGAACCTGAAGAAATCATTTCACTTTGTATGGGGCTCAGTTTCCTCATCTGGAAAATGGGAACATTGATATAAGTGGCTTCTGGCTCTCAGTCCATGATCTTGTGATCCTCTGATCACATTCCACTTCACATCTCTAGGAATTACTTATCATGCAATATTACCTATCATAATTATCTGTATATGTGTATGTATATGTGTTTTTTAATCTATATTTAAATCTATATATCTTATATTGTATATATGATTATTTTCTCCACATATTATCTGTTTTATATTATATATATCTGTTATAACTTTATATGTTTGTATATATGTTTACTTATATTGTATTATTTTATTTTTATATTATATATATATATTATATAATTCTCTCTCTCTCTCTCTCTATATATATATATACATACATACATATATTTGAACTCCATGAAAGTAATGACCTATGTCACCTAAACTTTGTTTCTTCCCCAGCACTGAGTGCATTGTTCTGTATACTGTATACTGAAGATGTTTAATAAATGTACATTGTATTGCACAGTAGTGCAATACTGCAGGTGAGCCCAGCATATGAGTTTGTGTGTGGACCAGGAGTCTCCCTTCAACGCTGGGCTCCCATAATGTCAGAGGTTGGGACAAGAGTTTGAAGAAAGGGAGGGAAGGTGACGTGGGAAAGATCATCAGATCTGAAGTCAAGGCCCAGCTCGGCCATTTACTAGGTGTTTGACTTTTAACAAGTATTTTTCCTCTTGGGGAAGTGAACTGGCTAATGCTGAAGATTCCTGGAGACTTTTTTGCCCCTCCATTTTTCCTAGAGCAAATAAGGGGTCAAACCGGTGAGACCAGGTATCAAAGGCCACCTGGCACCCCAAGCTCCTCCTGCTGGCCCAACTAGATGTAGATGTGATTGGGAAACACTGAACAAAACAAGTAAAACTGTAATAGGCTATAGTCAACATTAATGTGCTTTTCTAAGTTGATTAAAGGCTTTTCCTAAGGCCTCCGAGTCCCTCTGTGCAGGTGAGTGCTTCTCATTTCTATGAGTCTGACCCATTGTCCTAGACAGTCCCCTAATGAACCGAACATTCTCTGAGGGAGGGGAACAACTTAGGAAGGATGGCTGATTGGGGGATGATCGGCGTGAAGCTTATTAGGAGTGTATCCAAGAGGATGTCAGGGGCAGGCAAGAGAATGCTTGTCAGGGGGGTGCTGGGGAAGATGGAGGGTCAGAGACAACATCTCCTCAGACTTACCCTGCTTCCCTCCAAGTAAGGCTTGGCTGGGAGGAGAAGTGGGGGTCCTCGGGACAGTGGGGGCGCTCCTAGGGTGCATCCTGGAGCCTGTGGTCCCTCTGTCCTACCCTGGCTCCTCCCCAGGATCCAAAGGCAAACACATCCTTCCCTTGTCCCTGTTCTCAGGCAGCTGCTTTCATTACAGGATGGATTTTCCTTTAATCCTCCTGCATCTTTGCTCTCCCGCCTTCCCCCAGTCTGCGCCCCCCCCCCCCCCCATGCCTCTAGTCACTCGCCCCATTTTCTTGATAAATATTTATGACTCTACATGAAAAGGCAAGATCCACACAGGTCCTAGTCTGGAGCCTTTGTCCCTGCAGCAGAGTGGAAGGGGGAGAGGGGAGACAGAGGAAGGCAAAGGGGGGAGGGGGAGGGGACCTGTGCCTTCCTCCAGCCACTTCCTACTTTCCTCTCAGATGCTTATGGCCAGAGAGGCTCAGGGAGGCTCAGGGAGGGGAAGGGGAAAAAGCCAGGGCTCCATGCCTAAAGGGATAGACCCCCTTTTGGTTTATGAATTTGGTCTGCAAGGCAGAGGGAGATGAGATTCTGGCCCATCCCAGTCACTGAAAAGGCTGGACCACGTTGGAAAGGGCCCAAAGGCTGCTGCCATAACCACGGCGATGCAATAGGGCCTTTGCCTAGGGTGCTTTATATAGAGGGTACTCAGAACACCCAAGTCTTTCAATAGTTTCAGCCCCAAGAATCAGTTAAAAGAGGGTGCTGCCAGGAGACAGGCTGAGGAGGAGCTTCATCCCTGCCTCCCTCCTCTCCCATTCAACAGACCCCCGGGATATTTGCCCCAGGCCCAGGGGGTGGCCCTTGTCCGGAGGGCTATAAAAACCCTTTGTACCTCCCCCATATCTCTATTCCCAGGCCTGGGGCAACGCGCTCAAATTAACCTCAGACAGGACCCAGGACTTTTAGCCTGAGCTAAACCCCTGCAAGGACTGGGAGAGGGGCCATCTGCCGGTCTCTGTCCCTGTCTCCCCCACCCCACCCCTAAGCCCTGATTCAGGACAATCTGGATCCCAGCATCAGGATCCAGCCTTTAAAAGAATCTACCCTAAGATAGAAGAAGTGCGACTTGACAATAGTTCGTGTGAATGAGCTCGGGATTTGATGAACTGCAAACCTGGTGTGAGTCAAAGGTGTGGCATACCAGTCAATCAGTCAGTAAGCATTTGTTAAGCACCTACTGTATGCTAGGCACAATGCGGAGTGCTAGGGTTGCAAATGCCCAAAGTGAAACAATCCGTCGTTATTTTGTCATCTTTGGGTTATGTCCAACTTTTTGTTGGACCCCGTTGGGATTTTCCTGGCAAAGATACTGGAATGGTTTGCCATTTCCTTCTCCAGCTCATTTTACAGAAACTGAGGCAAACAGAGTTCAGTGACTGGCCCAGAGTCATAAGTGTTTGAGGCCAGGTTTGAACTCAGGAAGGAGTCTTCTTGATTCAAAGTTCAATACTCTATTCACTTTGCCACCTAGCTGAGCCTAATGAGATCGTAGGCAGCATTTGAATAAATATATGAAGCACTTATTAAGCACTGAGTGTATGCGTGCGATTATCCCAAAACTAAGCTAGGAATACAAATAGAAAAAAAATAAAAGTGAGAGTCTCTGTTCTGTTCTCAAGGAACTCACACTCTAATGGTGGAAGACAATCTCCAATAAGCATTTATGAAGCACCTACTATGTGCCACACACATAGTTCTAAGTCAGATGGAAAGCTCTCATGTTCCTTAGAGTAGAGCAGCAAACTAGATGATAATGTTTCCTCTTTAATATTATTTCCTCTAAGAAAATCACATCATTTTCTGATGTTGAGCGGATTGGTCCTGGATTAGGAGTCTAGCCCTTCCCAAGTTAAACCTTTTCAATAAAGCTCAGTGGTTCCTGATTGCTTTAAGATGTAGTGCAAATTCTTAGTTCATTTTTTAAAGCTCTTACAACCCGGATCCAGGCTACCTTTCTAAGCTTGTTATATGTCATAGTCACGCCTTTTCATGCCCTCTAGATGCCAAACAAGCTGGCCTTCTCACTGTGTCTCACACCCAGCATTCCTGTCCTTGTACAGCTATCTTCTCAGAGTGGAATGTACTCTCAACTTATCTCTGCTGCTTAGAATCCACAGCGTTTCCCAAAGCTCAGCCCAATATTGTGTTCTAGAGGAAGCCTTTCCTGGTCTCTCTAGCTGCTGATGCTCCTTCCATTCCCACAGATTTCTTTCTATTTATTGTCTAATATTTTGGAGCTATATATATAGTATTGTATATAATATTTCTCCCCAATAGGAACTACTTTCATTAAGGAATGGTTTGTTTTCATTTTTGCTTTTCCATCTAGAGGTTCTGGCACAGGAATACTCAGCAAATATTAATTGATCGACTGATAGATTAAATGACCTTTAGGGCCCATTCCATTTCTGAGGCTCTTTGATTCTGTGCCCAAGTCAATGGACAACTCCCTGGGATGCTCCTTGGAATTGATCAAGGGGACCTGACCCTTCACCCCAAGGCTTATTTATCCCTTTAACTTGTTTATCTCTAAGCCTGGGTTGCAGATTCCCAGGCCTCTCTCCTTTCAGGACTGTGGCACCTGGCCTTATATTACTTGGTACTCTCAGCCTTCCTCTCCCACTGTCACCATATCCTGGTGCCTAATTCCAAGCGTCCACTCCTGTACAAAGCACCTGTTGGGCCCTCAGTGGCTGGATGATCTATATTTCCTTAGTAAAACATGAAACAAGGTCCTCTACTACATGTAGTAGCTGTGTGACCCTACAAACATTCATTAAGCTCTCAATTTCCTTAGCTAGAAAATGGAGATAATAATATCTGCATTACCTGCCCCACAGGATTATTGTGAGGTTCAAATGAGTGGTATATGTAAAGATCAGTAATAGCAGTCATTGTTCCAGCCCTCAGTTCCTTTCCTTGTTAAATGGAGGCATTAGGACTGGATGATTGTCAGGGCCCTTTTTTTTAGTACCAAAACCTCTAATCTTCATCTTTCTCTTTTTGTGTCAGGGAGCATGATGGAAAGAGAAAGAGCCCTCTGTCCCAAATCTTGGTTAAACATCTCCCTCTCCGAAAAGGACCCACGTGTGCAAAAATGTTTTTAGCATCTTTTTTTGTGGGAGCAAAGAATTGGAAAATGAGTAGATGCTCAGCAATTGGGGAATGGCTGAACAAGTTGTGGTATATGAAGGTAATAAAATATTATTGTTCTATAAAAAATGATGACCAAGCTGATTATAGAAAGGCCTGGAAAAATTTACATGAACTAATACTGAGAGAAACAAGCAGAACCAAGAATACATTGTATACAGTAACAGCAAGAATGTGTCATACTCAACTAGGAAAGGCTTGGTTCTTCTCAGTGGTTCAGTGACCCAAAGCAATTCTAATAGACTTTGAACAGAAAATACTATCTGCATCCAGAAAAAGAACTATAGAGACTACATGTAAATCAACACAGGCCATGTTCACGTCCTTTCTTTCTTTTTTTTTTTTTAATCTCTTCCTTGTTTTTTCTCTTTTGCTCCCTCCCAACATGATTCATAAAGCAATATGTAATATATATATATATATATATATATATATATATATATATATATATATATATTTTTTTTTTTTTTTTGCTGAGGCAATTGGGGTTAAATGACTTGCCCAGGGTCACATGGCTAGGAAGTGTTAAGTGTCTGAGACCAAAATAAATAAATTTAATTAAAAAAACAAAAACATCTCCCTTCCTTTCATCCCTCCCCCAAACTTCCCTGTCTCTACTGAAAACACTACTGTCTTTCCAGTCACCCAAGCCAAAAGCCTTGAAATATTCCTTCTTTTTCACTGTCCATATCTAGTTGCTATTGTATCTGGTGCATTCCACTTTCTTTCCCCTAATCCCATGGCCACCATCTTTGTTCAGATTCTCATCACTTCTTCTAGACTGTCAGCCTGTCCCTTTTCCATTTCACCCTTCCCGCAGTTGCCAATCTTCCCATGGTACATGAGTGACCATGTAACGCCCCTGTTCAAAGAACTTTAATGAGGTCTTATTGCCTTTAGAATAAAATATAGCCTGGCATTTGAAGCCCCTCATTCTCCATCAGCAGCTCTGCTCAGTTTTGACTCCACAACTTTGACAGCCCCTTTCTCTCCTCTCCCACTTTTCAGTTTCCTTTCATGCATTTTCTTCCCCCATTCGTTCTCCTGGAGGAAGAGATTGTCTTTTATATTCATACCCCCAATCCTCAGCATAATGTCTGACACACAAGAGGTATTTAATAAATATTTTTGACTATGGAGACTCCATAAACTGGTGCCAGTCTACCTTTTCCAAGCTTGTTTCCCATTATTTCCTATTATCTACTATATACTCTAAGTTTCAGCCCAAGTGGCCTACTTATGCTCTGAACTTGATGTTCCTTCTTCTTTCACAGTGCATTTGAACAGGGCTGTGCTTTGTAGGTGGAATGCACTCTCCTCTCACCCTCACTTCTGGCTTCCTCAGCTAATTGCTTCTCCTACAGGCAGTTTTTCCTGTTCCCTCTAGTTATGAACTATTTCTCAGTCACCAAATAATTTATATAAAATTGTGGGTTATATATGTGTGTACACGTGTACACGTGTATAAGGGCAGGACCCTGTGTCACGGGGGCTGCTGTGATTTTGGCCCCTGCCCCTTAGCCAAAGTTGGATGATCTCCAACATCAGAAATTATGTTTTTCCACTTTTCGGCGGGGGAGGGGGGGAGGGGGGGAAGGCTTTGAAGGAGATGGTGACATGTATACTTGCTTGAAAATTCAGTGTAGTAAGGAAAAAACCCAGCCATCCTGGGAGTCAAAGAACCTGAGTTTTAGACCTGATTCCATCACTAGCTTCCATTTGTCTTTAGACTGATCCCATTCCCTCTCTGAGCCTCAGTTTGCTCAACTGTACATAAATAATAATTAATAATATCTAGCATTTATATGTCATTTTATGGCTTTTGTATATAGTTTGGGTACATGATTTCATTGGATCTTTATTTACCACAGCTTTTTTACAGATGTAAAACTGAGACTTAAAACTTGCCTAAGGTCACTAGCTAATAAGCGTCCCAGGTGAAATTTGAACTCAGATCTTCCCAGTTCCAATATTCTTCCTACTTGCCTCTTACAGCTCTTCTAGTAGTTCTTACATTCTGTGTGTGACAGATGAGAAAATCTATGATTTCACTCTTTTTATTCTAAGTCTGAACTTGATAAACTCCCAGTCCTCTTGCCTGTAACAGATAAAACACCTAGAAAAAAGAGAGGAAATCAGTACCAAACTTCACTACCAGCTAAAAGGGATAGAAAGAAACAGAACTCAGGACTGGTCATCAGAAAGCCTGTCTCCTCATCTCCCAGCCAGGCCACTGCTTCACTTCTGTGATCTTAAAATAGTTTCTTTTCCTCTCTGGGACTCAGTTTACTCACCTATAAAATAGAAATAAGAGTGAGAATACTGTAAGGACCAAATGAAACAATGGATAGAAACTGGGTGGACACACATTAATAAGGGGATTCTCAAGGCTGAGGTAGGGGCAAGGTACAAGCTGCTTCCTTCTACTGCCACAAGCCCAGATCATAGACAGCCAAGTCTGGGAGAATCCTTAGAGATCATGTACTTTTTCCTTTTAATATAGAAAGATAATAAATAAGGAAGCTCACAGTGAGTGAGAGGAAAAGATTTTCCTGAGGTTATAGCTAGCCAGGGTCAACATCCGTCAGTCAGTAAGTCAACATTTATTAAGCATCTAATATTTACCAGGCACTCTGCTAAGTGTTAGGGATACAAATAGAGGCAAAAACATGGTTCTCATCTGCACTTAAAATTTAAAGGAAGAAGGTGTGAGCCAGCTAGGTGGTGCAGGGAATGGAACCTAAGCCAGCAATCCAAAAAACCTGCATTCAAATCCAATCTTAAACACTCACTGCCTGGGTGATGCTGGGCAAAGCTCTTTAAACTTCTGTTTGCTTCAGTTTCCTCATCTGTAAAAAGGAGATTATATATGTGTGTGTATATACTGTAAAGGGCTGAAACTCTAAATTGATGCACTGGGGTCAGACAACTAGGCTAATTACTGATTGGACAATACTCTGTTAGCATATGCTTGGAAAATGGCTCTTCCCGCTATTCTGTGCTGGCTCAATCTTTTGGTGTATACAGAGAATTGTGGGAGGGATTAGGGGGTGGAGTAAAACAAGCCAGTCACTTTGGAGAAGGACGAGGAGGAGAGAGGAGGTTGTGGAGAGCTTGTGAAGTTTTTGTTCATCTCCTTCACTTCTCCCTCTAAAAACCAAGGCCTTTTGCTGATCCTGACTCTGGCTGATCCTGAGGTCAACAGGGAGCTAACTTGGACATCACAGTATACATTCTGGAATATATACATGCATGTGTATGTGTGTATAAAATACATACATATATACACCCTAGGATATATGTATGTGTGTGTGTATATATATATACACACCCTGGAATATATAAATGCATATGAAAGTATGCATATATGTGTGTGTTTATATGTACAGTTATATACACACATACAGTCCAAGGTAAGTCTAAATACTATATCCAGGGTGTGGGCAAATACTAATTCCAAAGTGTAAGTATCAAAATACTGAGCCTGGATCATGGATAAATACTGAGTCCAAGGTATGGGTAAATATTGTACCCAGACTATAGGTAAATTCTAAACCCAGAGCATGGGTAATGCTGATTCAAAGGTGTATATATAAATATTGAGCCCCCAGTGTATATAAATAGAAGAGTATCTCAAGAACGATAAGGTTGATAAATAATGGAAGATTTAAAAATTTATATTAAAAAAGCAAGAAATTGTCCCCTGAATGAAAATAAACTTGTAAAAAGGCAATCCCTCTTTCTCTGTCCTGGATGGTAAGATGGCTGATTGGTGACACTCATATTCTAATTAGTAAAGAATTCTCACCATGAAATCTTGGACTGTTCACAGGTGCAGTGTCTAATACAGAGAGCTGAGGGTCACACTGTCCTCTGACTTGGTCAAGTAATAGCTGGAGTATTTTGCTCAGTTCTGGGCATCCCTTTTGAGCAAGGGACTGCTAAAGTCTGCCATCAGTTAGGAAGTTTTCTGATTGATTACCAGTGAGCCTCCTGGAGTTGCCAACTGAATCAATGAACTTCCTCCAAAGCGCTTGACTGGGCCAATCCCAGATTGGTGGGAGTCGCTTCAGAGCTCCCAGAATGTCAGAGTGGGAAGGGAGCTCAGTGCATGAATTGGTGGAGCAAAGCAAGGTCAGAGAGAATAAGCACTCTGCAGATAATCTGGTTCAATGCCAAAGGGGCAGGAGTTTGCCTAAAATTGCACAGTTCTGGTAAGAGGTTCAGGATTTGAACTTAAGTCTTTGGCTCCAAATCTAAAGCAGGGTCTCAAGCCTCCAGATTTGAATTCAAAGCCAATTCTGGTAATACTTGTTACATCCTTTTCCTTTTTGGCAGATTGTTTATCCTCTCTTCAGAGGAAGTGTGGTTATCATGAGTGAAAAAAATTAGCTAAACTTGGGGTCAGAAAAACTTGGATTCAAATCCATCCAACAAGTATTTATTAAGTCCATTCTATGGACAAAGCACTATACAAAGCAATATAAGCACATTGGACACATTTCATTAGACTATCTGCTCTTGGAATTTAATTTATTAAGGCAAACAATTATTGAATATGCAACCATCATGAATAGTATTCAATTTTTTAAAGATTACTTTTATTTCTGTCTTTTATTTTTATATCATTGGGATTTTCCCCAATAAACCTCTCCTTTCCTTTGCTTTGAAGGGAAAGATTGACAAATTTTTTTTTAAAGAAGAAAAAAAAATAGTAAAACTAAATAATACATCCAAAAAAATCTGACTTTATATACAATGTTCTATACCCATAGACCCTGAAAAAGGAGTGGAGGTCATATCTTTTTAGACCCCTTGATTGGGACCAACTATTCTTTATTATTTTATAGCATTAAGTTTTTATTTATATCTTTTTTAAAAACATGATCATAGTTTTCCTCAGTGTCCTTCCTCCCAGAGAATCATCCCATAAGAAGTTTTTAAGGAAAGGAAGGAAAGAAAGAAGAAAGGGAGAGTGAGAATGAGAGTGGGAAAGTGAGAGCGGGAGGGAGGAGAAAGGGAGAAAAAGAGGGAAGGAGAGAGAGAAAAGAATGGGAAGAGGAGGAGGGAGGAAGGAAAAAAGGAAGGAAGGAAGAGAAGAGGAGGAGGAGGCAAATCAGCATAATTGATGAATCTCAATCTATTGAAAAAGTCCAAAACCAAGTATAATGTGCAATACCTGTGGACTGGCCACCTTTAAGAAGAGGTAGTTTGGGGGTATCTTCTCCTATCTAAATATTAAACTTTGATTGCTTTGTGGTAATTGTTCTTTCCATTTTCATTGTGATAGTCACTGAGTATATTATTTTTCTGCCTCTGATTACTTCTCTCTGTATCAGTTCATATGGATCTTTCCAAGCTTTTCTGCATTCATCATGCTCATCATAATTTCCACCACAATGATATTCCTTTACATTTGTGGAGCAGAATTTATTCAGCCATTCCCTAATCAATGGACATCTATTTTGCTTCCAGTTCTTTGGACCACAAATAAATGCTGCTATAAATATTTTGATAGGTATGGAGCCTTTACTTTGTTGGTGACCTCCTTGGGATAGAAATCTGCCCAATAGTGGGAGCACTAATGTGACCTAGAGATTCTATGTGAACTGTGAATAGTAAAGTGTTTGAAATCTGGAGCAAATGAAGACAAGATAGACACTTTTATCTGGGTTCTCTAAAAAGGGAGATTATGTCAGGGTTAAATATCTGCTAAATACAAACTATGCATTTAAAAATCACCACAACAAATATTTGAAGCTGTTGTAGGTAGATTTCCCAACAATCCCCAGTATTGGACTATACTTGTACGATTCTTTCTATGAGGGCTACATTTCAGCTACAATGACTTGAAAAATGAGATTGCGCTAGTGGGATGAGTAAACACAGTAGCTCCATTCCCACTCTCTTGTATCTATTCTCTATTTTCTGCAGCCTTCCTACTTCCCCTTCTTAACCCTTCCATGTTGAGTGGCAATCATTCCCCAGTGTTAATCACTGCCTCCCCCCATCTCTATGCTTGTAGGAGGAAGCTGGAGTCACTGTTACATTTTGATCTGAAGCCCCCTGGCCTTAGGGAAATCCTGATCATCAAGAAACCCTGAATCCACATTGTGTGAATCACTTCAGTTAATCAGGGAGTCATCAACTATAATGACTTGGTCATGGTGGTCACCCTCTGGACCACTTGGTCTTACCTCACCATTCTCTATGTCTCTGAGTTCTCGGGAACTTGAACTTGCTCTGGTGATTCCACTTCTGGCCTGTTGGGCATTGTAACCTTCTTAGCCTTTGCAGATCTAACATCTGTCTTACAGCTGCACTCTCCTATATGTGTTATTCTCCCCATTAGAATATAAGTTCTTTCTTGTGATGAAAAATGCCATCTACATCTAGAGAAATAGCTCTGGAATCTGAATGCAGATTGAAGCATACAATTTTCACTTTAAAATTTTTTTTTGTTTTTTTCTTTCTCGTGTTTTTTTTTTCCTTTTGTTTTGATTCTTCCACAACATGACTAATATGGAAACATGATTTAACATGATTGTACACGGATAGCTTATATCGGATTGCTTGCTGTCTTGGGGAGGAAAGGAGGGAAGGGAGAAAGAGACAAATTTGGAACTCAAAATCTTTCAGAAATGAATGTTGAAAACTGTCTTTACGTGTAATTGGAAAAATAAAATACAATTACGTGCAAAAAATTAATTAATTGAAAATAAAAAATAAACTCTTTTGAAATCAGATTTGGTCTCACTTTTGTACTCATATTCTTAGAATTCCACTTGGAAAACAGTAAATAAATGCTTAGTAAATAATTAATAATTGTTTTTTTACTCATTCATCCAACCATTTAACAACCTTCTCTACCACTCAAATTTCTACAAAATGAGGCTGTATTGGATGATCTCTAGCGTCCTTTGTAGCTCACATAGCTAATATTCTAAAGTTACTCCTAGATTTAAAGAATTAAATCTCTGTTCTCTATTCTGCTATCCCTCCTATTTCTGACCTGCTGCTGTGCCATAACCAGTAATTTTGACATCCTCACTAAGCATCATGAAATTTTCATCTGGGGCAAGCAGCAGAGAATCAGCTTTGAAAATCATGGTATAAAAATAATGAAAGAATTATGCAAGAAATTGTCCATTCCTTTTGCTACAGAAATTCTTTTACTGTTCTACATCCCAATGTAGTTACTGATTTTAAAAAATCCTATATACACTAAAATATTTATAGTAGAACTCAAGACTTGGAAACAATCTGAATATTCATTGATTGAGGAATGGCTAGACACCTAAGTGTTACAGAATTACTAAGCTATAAAGAAGGATAAATTTGAAGAATTCAGAGAAGCTTGGGAACATTTCTATAAACGGATGGAAAGTAAACAGCACCAGGGAAATAAAGCAACATAATGAAGAGAAGCAACCATACAACAAATGATATAAAACTGAATGATCCAAATTTGTAATAAAGAAGCTTGGCCCTAAAAAAGAGGTATGAAAAAACCATCCTTCCTGGTTCTTTGTGGAAGAAGAGGATCATAGATACAGGTTTTTTTTTTTTTTTTTTTTTTTTTTTTTTTAATATATTGAGTAGTCTTTTGGAATTGATTTATTATTCTTTTTTTTAATTTAATTTTAAGAGGTGACTCTGGGAGAAAGGAGAGGGAGAGAAACAGTGGAAAGTATTGGTAAAATATGGAATTTAAAAACAAAAGATAATTTGCTTGTGGGAGGGGGGCAATTGGGATTAAGTGACTTGCCCAAGGTCACACAGCTAGAAAGTGTTAAGTGTCTTAGGACAGGTGTGAACTCAGGTCCTCCTAATCATTTTATCTTCAAAAAAGAAAATAGTACAAAAAGTAAATTTTTAGAAAGTAATTTTTTTGTTAGTAGGGAGAATTAGTCAATATAATGGCTTCTACAGAGTTTAAATAGTACTAAATTATAAAATTTTTATGTAGAAAAATCTATAATGTTCTTCATCCTCTAAATTTCAGATCCGTATAAATCAATCACTTAATCAGTCAATTTAATCAATCAATCAACAACATTAAGTATCTATTATGTGCTCCAAACACCGTGCTGTATGCTAGAGATAAAGAAACAAAACAAAATAGTCTCTGCTCTCAAGAACCTTACATTCCATCAGTGGAGTCAAACTAATAAATATGTTGATAATTAATAACAATAAGAATACCATGTATACAGTATGTTCCAGAGGTCTTAGGGCCCACGGTAAGACTTTTGGGACACCTTGCATAGCCTTTTAAAGTTTGCAAAACACTTTACATATATGCTCAAAAAGCTCCTATGAGATAGATGCTATTATTATCTCATTTGCCAACTGAAGAAACTGAGGCAGAAAGAAGTTAATTGACTTGCCCAGAATCATTCTCACCTGGGGGTTTCTGAAAGCAAGATTTAAACTCAAGTGGGAAAGGATAGAGAATACTGTGCCTGGCACTGTACTGAGCACTTGCACAAATATTATTTCATTTGGGCCTGAAAAGAACCCAGAGATGTAGATACTATTATTATCTTCATTTTACCATTGAGGAAAGTGATCCAGGAAAGGTTAAGTTACAAGGTTAAGTCATAGATCCAGCCTCAGATATCTGGTAGCTCACTTACTAGCTAATAAGTGTCTGGGGCTGGATTTGAATCCAAATCTTCCTGATTTCAATTACAGAACTCTACCCATTGCCCCACCAAACATGTAAATTTATACAACAGAGATATAAAATATATACAAGCTAAATTTTTGGGAAGAAGGCACTAGCAGCTGGGGGTCTCTTATGCAGAAGGAGGCCTTGAGGGAAACTAGAGATTCGAAGAAGTGATGATGAGAAGGGAGTGCATTCCAGGGGACTGGCAATGCAAAGGCATAGAGACAGGAAATAAGAATGCCATGTATGAAGAATAGGTAGAAAGCCAGTTTGGCATTCAAAGCTCTTCATACTTCGGCCCTAACTCACATTTCCAGACTTAGAACGCATCACTCCCTTTCATACGCTTTATGGCTTAGCCAAACAGAGATCAATATATATTTAAGGTCACTCCTAGCTCTGAGATTCTGTGTTCTAAAGTCCCTCCTATCCTTCCCTCTAGCAAGCAGCTTTCTACACTCTAAAGTCCCTTCCAGTTCTGACATTCTGTGTTCTAAGGTCCATTCCCAGCTTTGATAAGCTGGGTTCTATGTTCTAAGGTCCCTTCTATCACTGACATTCTGTGTTCTAAGGTCTCTCTCACCCCCAACTCAAGCAATCTGTGATCTATATTCTAAGGTCCCTTCCAGCAACAACACTCTGTGTTTTAAAGGTCCCTTCCATCCTCACCTCCAGCAAGCTGTGTTTTACATTCTAAGGTCCCTTCCAACTCTGACATTCTGTGAGCTCACGTGACTATGAAACAACAGAAAATATTTTTAAGGCAATCTCTAAGCAACTGTGCAATGGGGTAGATAGAACACATTCTTAAATGTGGTAGGAATTCAGAGTCAGGGAAAGCTCACTGGGCCAAGTATTAAAAGCTGTGCTCACTGGAAGAAACTCAGTTCCTCCAGGCTGGAAAACGGCTGAACAGCCCAACAATTCCTCTTAGATGAATAGAAATGGGGCCATCTCAGGTAGTTTAAAATGATGTCCTGTAAAGACTTACCAGACTTTTTCAAAAATAGTAATAAATTGCAGGTACAATTCAAAGGAGACCTCAGGTTTCTAAGAATAGGCTCCCTAGTTAGTAAGGAGCTTTTTTCTCCTGAACCTTTCATGTCACATCTTGCACATCTCAAATGTCTGCACACATCGCACACTGTGCACATGTCTATATCTACATATGTGGAAATATCCATAGATGTGGATAGGTGTGTATAGATACATGTGCAGGTGTAAATAAAGTATTTAGTAAGCATTATAGGCCAGATATATTTTGCATACACAAAATATGGATAATGGGCTATGTTGTAAAATGAGACAAAGCACATTGGATAGGTCTGAGTTCAAATCTGGTCTCAAAATCAAACAGAATGTTGGAGCTGGAAGGGACCTTAGAACATAGAACCCAGCTTATCAGAGCTAGGAATGGACTTTAGAACATAGAATGTCAGAACTGGAAGGGACTTTAGAATATTGAAAGCAGCTTGCTGGAGGGAAGGATAGGAGGGGCCTTAGAACATAGAACCCAGCTTATCAGAGCTGGGAATGGACCGTAGGACACAGAACCAGAGACAGTACTAGCTGTCTGACTGGGCAAATCATCTACTTGATTCAGTTTCCCAAACAATAAAATGGAGGAAATAATAGCACCTACCTCTCAGGTGAAGATCAAATGAGATATTTGTAAAGCATGTAACCCAGTGCCGGGCTTATAGTAGGTGTCATACAAATCCTTGCTATTATTATTATTAATTATAATATTGTATATTATAGTTATATGTCCTATACTTATCCTAGTAGTAGATTGTGAGCTGCAAGGATAGTGTCTAACCTAAACTCTGTATCTCTCCCAGCACCAGGGATGGGGTCTGCACACAGTAGGTGCCTAACATTGACATGCGTTCGGTGCCTCCGTCTCAGTTCTGTCAGTAACTTGCTGTATGACTTTATTCCTTTATTTTCCTTTATTTTCCAGGGTCCTTCCTCAACTATGCAATGGGGATAATAACATCTACTCTGAGGGTCTCACCTAAGGAATAAACCCGAGATGGGGTATGGCAGTGCTCTGGAATTTCCAAGACCCCGCACAGATATGAGACCATATCAAATGAAGACAAGCTGAAGGAATTGGGGTTATTTAGCCTGGAGAAGAAAAACCTCCGAGAATATATGATAGCTGTCTGTATTTGAAGGGCTCTCAATGGAAAAGGGATTAGAATTCTTGTCCCCCGGGGGAGAGAACCAGGAGCAAAGGGTGGAGGGTGCAAAGAAGCAAATTTAGGCTTGAGATCAGAAAAAACTTCCTAATAATTAGAGCTGTCCAAAAATGGAATGTGCCGCCTCAGGAGCTGATGGGTTTCCCCCTCCTAGAGATCTCTGCATAGACAGAGGTGAATATTTGTCACGTATGTTTGGGAGATTTCTTTAGGGGATGGGTTCTTAGCGTCAAGTTCATTAACCTTTTTAAAAATTTGATAATTGTTATTTATTCTATGGAATCTTATATCCTTGTTTCATTTAAAAGCATTATTTTGCAAAGGGGCCCGTAGGCTTCACTAGACTGTCAAAGGGATCCAGGCCCCTGAATATAGTTAAGAACCCTTCCTTTAGGGTCTGACTTAGACTATGTGGCCATTGAGGTCCCTTAGGATTGTACAATTTTGTGATTCTATGATGTCTTCCCGTACATGAATGTTCATATTTAGGGGGGAGTGTGTGCATGCTTACGTGTGTGCTGGGGTGGGGGGTGAGGAAGGGGAGCTGGAGCAGTTTGGAGGCCTGGATAGATTCCCTGAGATAATTCTCCATCGGAAGGAATCATTGTGTGGTAGCCCAGGACCCCTATATAATAATGATGGGCCTTAATGGACTCCTGCCTGGAGGTGGCAGCCTTGGGGAAGATGGCTGGTGCTCCAGGGGGTGAGCCAGGCCCAGAGGGACAGGGTGGGCTGAGGCAGGAGCACACCTGGCTGGAAGAGGCCCAGTCCCCATAATTGCAAGCAGCAGCTGTTTGGCCCCAGACTCTGCCCCATAAATCCACCAGGGCCCCAGCTGCCCGCCAGGCTGATGGATAGATGTCTCGCCTAACCCAGAACGGGGCAGCTTCCTCTCGAGAAGGGGCCCGTCCAAACAGAGCGGGAGGGCTTGTCAGCAGGAAAGCCAAGTGGGGCTTCTCCGGGGTTAGTTTCTGTGGTTCCCCTGGGCCATCAAGTCGAGATATATAGGGGCAGCTGTGGAATAATGGAAGGAGCTCTAGACCTGAGGTCAAGAGACCTGTCTTTGACTTCTGTCTCTGCTACCTTTCATTGTACAGAGTGTTTTCTTCCTGGAAATCCTGTGATCTGCGGGAAGCTAAAAGGTGCAGCTTTTGGCCCTCGGTGGTCCTCAGTTTCCTCACCTGTGAAATGAGGAGTTTGGATCGCTAGACTCTGGCCAAGCTTCCTTCCGGCCACAAAGCCTATGATCCTCTGAGAGTCCCCAGAGAGGAGCCCCACACGGCCCAGACATACAGGAGCTGCGGCTTTGTGTGTTTAGTGGAACAGCCGCTGGGCCAAAAGCTTCCTGTTAGTATACCCCAGCCTTTGAGAAGCTCCTGCCCCGGCCTGTCTCCCAGGCAGAGACGGGAGGGATTCATTAACCTAGCTGACCCCTGACGGATGGAGTAGTGGGCCCTCCAGGAGGAGTAGGAGGGGCAGCCACCCCAGGCTTCCCCAGCCTCCCCATGCTGCCTGTCTCAGCCCCTTCTGGACCAGAGGATCGGGCACTTAGGACCCACCGAGGCAGGAGAACTGGACATCGCCCTCAGTCCAGTACCTCCTTATCACTTCCTCTTCAGCTCAGGGAAAGGATAAGGTGTTTCCTGAGCTGTGAGGCAGCCAGTCAAGAGCACAGAGGCTGCCAGTGTGGCAAATGAGCACGGTCCCTCTGATCACCTTTTGGTCTCTGACAACTCACCTGGTCTCAGCCTCAGTTATCTCATCTGTAAAACTGAACTCTATACACTTTGAATCTCTAAGAGAAGAAGCACTAGTATGGATAAAGCATGGCACTGGGACTCACCAAGACCTGAGTTCAAATCCCATGGCAGACACTCAACCACCCCCTGATCCTGGGTGAATCACTGACCAATCTGTTCCTCTGTTCTCTTCTGAGAAATATGGGCTCAGTGACCTCCAAGGTCTAGATCTAGTACAAAATTGGTGATTGTTTTCCAGCTCTGACACTCTCGGGGCATTTGAGGTGATCTGGAAATAACACAAGGGCAATGCTAAGGCTTTGAAACCTCTTAAACAACTCTGCCAAAGGTCAGGCTGTATTTTGACCAATGTACTCTTCCGGAGAAAGTGAAAGACAGCCCCAGAGAGGGGAAAACAATGTCCCCCCAGGGAAGGTAGCCCTTGGGCCTCTTCCCTGCCTTCATAACTTACCCTTTGGCTCAAGTCCATTGATTTCAAACATCAAACATTAATTAAGCACCTAGTATGTACCAGGCCCCATGCTAAGCACAATCTCTACCCTCAGTGAACTTGTAATTTAGTTAGAGGAAACAGATGTTAGTGATTTGAGGGGCGAGGCTGCTGGGAACATCTGGAAAGAGTTCTTATAGAAGGTGATACTTGAGCTAGGCCTTGAAGTAAGTAAGGACTTTAGAGATGAA